>NC_134369.1:43457500-43612500 GCF_035582795.1 Mycteria americana
GTCTCAGTACTGACGTTTCCTTTCTCTACTAATCTCCTCGGGTGCGTATTGATATTTCAGTTGGTTTAACCAATCCTTCCTTTCTTTCCCATTAAATCATTTCCTACTAAAATTTCATCCTACAGTCTTCCTGATTCCATACAGATTAGCCAATCTAAACCAACTCCTTTCCACCTCAGCTGATTTTTTTTTTCATTGTCTACTGACAGTGTCAAATCATTACTAAAAATTAAGACTTACCTCATAACCAGTTTAGCCTTTTGTTTAGCTCCAATCTTACAGGACATTCCTCATTCCTGAGTATATGGGAGTTACTGCAATTTGATTTCATTACTGTATTCAGCCAGCATTTTGACAACTCAACAGCAAAGGAAAACTTTTTTACTCTTTCCTTCCTCCCTGACTTCCCTAGATGAATAAGGTTGCTTTTTTAAAATCCCTGATCCTGAAGTTGAACACAGTATTTTATTTTAAAGCCACATAGACATAGTTGTTTCATCTTCGGATGAATTATAATGTGTACAGTAATAAGATCTAGAATACAAAAATAATTACTATTATGGATAAATATTAATAACACTGCATGTGATTTTTATTAAAGCCTTGTCCATGGTCTGAACAAAAACAGGAAGAGCAAGGGTATCAATAATGTGACCGGTCTTCATTTGCTACACGCTTCTGTACAATAAATTCATAGCCAGGAAGCTCAATAGCCTAATATATACCTCAAAAATATTTATTCCTGTGCTGTCACCTGCTTGTGCCTGTAACATTTAGTCATTTTTTCCTTTTTATTAATGCTTTAATTCCAGTTTAACCCATTTAGTTCTACATTTAGGACACATAAAGTGGAGCTAGACCTCTGCATCCAGAAAACCAACTTGTTTAGAGTTGGACAGTGCAGTAAATGATTGGCTTCTAGTTCTGTCTAACAATTATTTTTAGTTCTTGGTGAAGCAGATCTGTGAAAATGTAGTCATGCATTTCTTGTTTGCTAGATTTGATCTCTTATTTACTTTTTGGCTGAGAGCCCTAGAGTGTTGCAAAACTTTGTCATAGCACAATAGCTAAAATGCTTCTAAATCTGTGGATATTGACTAGAGTGGTTTTAGCTTGAGAGACACAAATCTAATTTTAATGACAACTCTACTGCAAGAAGTTTCAAACTCAGGTTGTGTTTTGGGTTTTTTATAATTTATGTGTCAGAGTGTGTAAATATTGGTGATATCTTTGACAAAATAAATTAATGTCGAGTGCTGTATCCACTGGAGGAGTAATTAAAATTATGTTTAAAATATGTTTTATATTACTGCATATAGAATCTGCTGGGTTGGCCACGCTGGAGACTTAAGACCTTTGTATCCGCAGAACAGGTATTGCAGGCTTTGCCTCTCTAAGAGGTCTCAACAGTATCTGAAAAGAGAGCATTTAGGGGTGTGACTCACAAACAGGGACAACTTACTTTGAGGTGTCTTATGTGGCTATGCAGCCTACAGAACTGGCATCTCCTGGAAGCAATTCCTGAACCATCATGGTTTCTGTTTCAGCATTTTGAAGCAAAGCAGGCAGGTTTCAGTTTGTCTTGAAATACAAGGCTGGAGTTACCTCTATAGGCAGGGGGGGGAAGAGCCTGCTTGAGGGCAGTAAAATCAAGAAGCATCCCTCTTCATGAGCCCACGTCCTTAGTCTTCTGTGATGTGCTGGTTTAGGAGTTAAAGCCATGGTATTGTAAGTCATCAACAACTACATACTCCATCAGTCTATCAGTGTGAGTCACACAAGCCAATCATGATACCAGTTTTCTCTCATATCTGCGAGAGATACTTTAATGAGGCTGAGATCTAACACAGTGTAACAACGCATATTAAATCACAGTAGTTAAACTATGTCATTTGCGTGCATGCCAAATTATCCTTATAGAATAAATATTTTGTAAAGAAAATAAAGGAGAGTGCTACGCAGTCACTCTGGAAGGTAATTTCTTTTGAAGGGAAGTTTGCAATTTCAAGACTTTAAATCTTCCCCAAGTGATGCCTTCTGAGGTTTTTCATTCTGTCATAGAATTTCGTAGGTGTTTTGTAGATTGGGTATGCATGAAGCATATACTGTAGGCTATTCTGGACAAAATTTCTAATGCATGGTTGACTGTAATGGGGAGAGCTGGACTTGACAGTCCATCAGGATCTGGATAGTCCCTTCCAGTCTTCTGTTCCTAAGCGCATTTGTGATGCAGATAGTTCTCCAGTGACCTGGAATGAGACAGCCTATTCATTTCTGACAAACAGCCTTCAGATAGTAATGTCTTTTCATTACTAAAATGAGCAAAATAATGGCAGAGATATGAAAGGCTTGCATCTTGTCACCAATTCCCTTGAACTATTTGATTCTGTATGCATAAAAGCATCATAATTTGTGTGTATATGCATGGATACATGCAGGCGTGTGGTGAGAATGCACAGAAAAGCACGAAAGAGTTGTATCAGAAGAAATTGAGCTATCTTTGTAAGCAGAGTACCGATTATTGATCATAAAAGGTAGCTTCTCAAACACATAGAACTTGAAGGAATGGGAGTTTCTCCACCCATCAACATGCACAGATATGCTTTTTGTTTGTTTATTATACTTCATAGGTTTCTTTTCATCTTATATGTGCAAAACTAATCTTAACGTGTTGTCTGTATCTGAAAGCCAAGATGAAAGAAGAAATAAACTTTGTTTGTTAGAAACAAAACTCAGTAATTTCCTTTTTTTGCCTAAATTGTGCAAGCAAATGTTTTTATTTCTACAAGTGATGTTTTTCAGAATTGTTTTTAAAGAAAAAAAACCCCTTAAGATATTTTTAACACTGATGTTATTCTCAAAGTCAGATCTCACAGCTATGTTTGCAGGCTTTTAGTAAATTAAAAAAAAATATTATTTGTACATGTAAACTTATTCCAGTGTTTCTGCACAAAACAGTGTGCTTGTGCTGCCGTTTATATAAGCTAAATTTCTGGAAGCTGTCTTTGGAGCTGGTGGGGAAAATACAGAAATGACTAGTGATACTAGTGGACCTCTTTCCTACAGATGATAATCATCTGTTCTAATACTGTGAATAATGATTGTCTCATAAATTACAGATAACACATTTGAGTACTACTATGGTTCTACCTCCATTACAACGTGATTCATTTTTTTATATCTGTTCTGGATAAGAGCATTTGTGAGGATTAAAAAAAAAAATCTGGTCGCAAGTATGTAAAACTTTATGTTTTTCATATGTAAAACAATCCAGGCCATTCATAAGAATACACGCAGATACAATAGTCATAACAACAGAAAGGCATTAACCAAGTAGAAACATTAGGTTAATAAAGGAATAATTGGGATTAGGGGCCAGTCCTGCAATAAGATCCATACATATCAATTCTTCTTACATTTTTTCTGTTACATATTGCTTGACAGTAACTCAAAGTACAACAGCTCTGTCAATGCTCCTGGGGTAGCTTTACTGTCCTGCCTTTCTCAGGTCCCACTTGAGTATCTGCAGAGATGTTAAGCCTCAGGTTTTTACTCTTCTAGGATGGATTTGTGCAACTTGCTGATTTTTGAGAACAGGACTTACGCTCCTCAGTACCATTTATGACTAAACTATTAAAATAGCTTGGAAATAACTTACTCAAAACAGAAGACTATTCATTCATGCTTCAACAGTACCAAACACAAAGATGAAGCATAAAACTAAGAAGAAAAAAGAAAAGCTGTCGATGTCGCTGTCATTATCTGTGTAGCTTGGACAGACATGTTTTGCAGTTAGTAGGAACAACATGCATAGCTTTTGGTCTCCTGCGTCTGAGTTTGCTATTTTTTTTCATTAAAACAATGGGCAGCATTTCTTAGGTTGTTCCTCTTCCAGGCCACTTTAAAGCTTTTTTGAGTAGCTTTAAAGTTTCAGGTTTCTTTCGCACGTGAGGTTGGCCCTTGCTAGAGTGCCTCATTCTGAGCTGGAATGAGTCCTTCGTTCTTATCCTTGCTTCTTGGAAGGTTTGTATCAAAAAATGACTAAGTCATCTCACTGTTTTACCTTTCTTTATGCCTCGACATATTAAGACATCTCTTCTTATTGCAACTCTAACTTCAAGCAGCAACACAAAATAGAATGGGGAAAAAAAGAGCCACATATTAAATGCAGAAAAGATTGTATAGATGGTGCTCTCCCATTTAGTCATAAACGTCAGCCTAAGCTGCCATCCAACAGTGAAGATCCCGCCATACATTTCCATCTGGGCCCTTTTTTGTCTTAATTACCTAGTTCGTTCTTTCTCAGAGACCCAGTTGTGCTAGTTCAGAAGCCCGGAGCGCAGTGGACAAGCCACGTGCACCACCGCAGCAGCACTGACCAGTGTCCATGACTCTTCCGTCTGAGTGAATCAACAAAAGTGCGCTCCTGTTCTGGATGTGAAGAGCCCTCACTGTGCCTGGCGGAGGTGAGAAAGCTCTGAGACTGTCATGATTCCAAACGGACTGTCTTGCCCTGAGGATTAATCCTGGACTCGTATTCCCTGGAGGTGTCACTTAGTTAAGAAATGAATTCTCAGTATCAGGTCTAATTAGTGAAGATACATTTAGTATAGAAATCTAAACTTCTTTGTATATGGAGTAAACCACAGTATACTGAGAAAACGGGATCTCTTTCTTGAGCTCCAAGGTGATGATAATAGAGGTGGCTTTTCTTTCAGAAAATAATTAGGTGACCAATATGAATTAGAAGTAAGCAATAATTAATGTCAGGACAATATATTGGGATTTTTTTTGTATCACTATCATGAAAGATTTAGGTGTTATCACCCGTGAATGGTATATAGCCAGTTTATTCTGCTAATAATATGAGGCAGCAGCTATGCAGTATGCCTTGTTATAAAAAATCAGCATATGTTTAAACGTCTATGAGGTTGCTGCCTCAGAGACCTATTTTTGTTTTTGTATTTTTCCCCTTTTGCTTTTCTGCATTAAGATATACTGTTTTTACACAAAGAGCTACACTGTATTGTTCTGTGGGTTCCTGATGTTTTTTTCAGCTTGGACTTTCTCACAGGAGCTGTGAGACCTTAGGAGAGAATATTTGCACCAGGCAAGGAGCAACTCTTCAGAACTGGAATAAAGAAATAGCTTTTGTGGTAGTTGCTGTATTTCCAGTGCATAAACCTCAAGAGCATTTGGGCCAATAAATCTGTGATCCAAATAGAGAGTCAGATGGAAAACATTACAGTGCCTGTTTTCTGGCATTAAAGAAAATAACCGAGAACTTCTATTTCAAAAAAATTATATCTGCAGCTTACCTTTTTTTGCATGCTTTTCAAAACATGAAAGATTTCAGTTCTTTAGCAAGCAGATTCTGATATATGCTGTGCTCTTTTTAATAGCCTTTTTCATTGTACATTGCATGTGACATTTATATTCTACAACTGTATTTCAGTGGCATTGTGTGGATTAATATTGATTTAGATTGAGATTAAGCTGTTTTGAGTAATTAACATGAACAGGTTTCTCCTTAGCTCTCAAAGAGCCACGCTTAGTTTTCATTAACTGCAGAATCTACCTTTTGCGTCAGTATGGGAAATTAGACAGGAGAAAACAGATTTCAGTGGCTTCTGGTCCAGCTCAAGATGTGTGCTGATACTGCTGATACCCAAATATTTAGGAGGCTCTCATTCTGCATTAAAGAAATGGTCATGTGTTGTGGCCCATGCATTTCCTTTTGTCCTCTCTCCCTTCAATCTGATGTCAGGGTGGTATGAATGAGATAGATTGTTAAATACAAGTCAGGAGGGGGAAAAAAACCTGCTCAGAGGCAAATTTTGCTCTTATCAGCTGTGTTAGCCTTATGTTTTGGGCAAATTTCTGATAATGTTCTCAAACCAGTTAGCATGCGGGAAGAAAATGGTGAGTAGATTTATGGTTTTGAAGAAGTAAATGTTTATTCCTCCAATTCCCCAAATCCTACAAAGAAATTAAATTGCTTGATAATGTGAAAGCTATTATTTATTAGATAGTTTGTGTTTATTTGTGTTGGAAGAAAATGGAGTTTTACTCATGGGATGCATACAAAAGATTAGAGATTTTTTCCCTATATTGTATGTTTTGGCAATAAACTCCGTCTTAAAAATACGCAGATCTGGGCTGGCTAGCTTTTAGAAAGTCTTTTATAACTCCTATGCATACTACTTTTTTTTTTTTCCCTCACAGAAATACTCTTCTTGATTCCTGCACCCCATATTCAAATCTACTGCTAAGATCAACAAAGAAGAAATGATAAAATTTTTTCTTATGGTAAACAAGCAGGGTCAAACAAGGCTCTCTAGGTATTATGAGCATGTAGAAATTAATAAACGGACAATGCTGGAAGCTGAAGTAATAAAAAACTGTCTCTCCCGTTCAAAGGATCAGGTAAGCTTTGTAGTTTTTCCCCTAGCCATTTTATTTTATCAACATCTCACATCTTTCATGTCGATAATTCTGAAAACACATCAGTTTCCATTGCAGGTCATAATTTCATTTGTACTTGTGAAGAAAAAGATTGTATTTCTAGATTATGCGTTCAGTCAGTTGAACTGTTACTCTGCATTGAACAAATATGTTTTTCTGAGGCTTACAGAGATTTTGGAGTTTTGTGTATCACTGTCATGAAGATTCCTCCTGTTTGTTTGAAGAAGCTCAGAAGTCCAGGAAGAATTTATTTTATCCTGTTATTGCTTGTCTGGTAGAGATCGATAGAGAGATATTACTGCTACTTTGCCAGAAGGTAGTAGGGATAGTACTGACAGCTCCAAGTTTAAACAAAAAACTTATGAGAGAGGATTCCAAATCATGAAAATACCATCTAAAACACAGGGGTTTTTGGAAACACAAATTTTTAGGCCTCTCTATTAGGCATTTTTATTCAAAAAAAGTGTTCACACTTTCTGCAAGAAAGTCAGAAAACTCAGAAGTTGGAAAATTTCTTAGGTGAAAGTTGAGATTTTCATGGCTCACTTAATTGAGCCATTGGTTCTTTAAGAAAAGTACCAAACATAGCAAAACTTTTGAGCACGTTGACTTGCATTGGAGGAGAATCTGTGACTTGGACTGTGAGCGGAGTTTTTTGGTTTGTGTTCTGAAGTCAGCTGCTTTATTTTTCATTAATTGTGTCCTCATATTTCATTCTAGAAAACCTCAGAAAAAATAGCAGTTTCTATAAAGTACCTTAGTTCACAGAATTGACAGTGACTAAAGAAATTAACCTCCTCCATACTGCTTGCAAGAGTGTCTCCAAACAGAAACTCCACTAAAAGAGCTAATGGTATGCTGCCATTTCAAGGACTGAACAAAATGATACTTCAGAAAAGGAGGCAACTTGTAAAGCAGTGTATAACAGCACCATCTGCTGGCTTCTGTCTTATTGTGAAAGACATGGGAGTTTCCCCCTGGGTCTGGAAATCAAATACTCTTTAATTTTTTTATATAAAAATGTCGATCATTTTTTTAAATATGAAAAAGAGGTTGTCTCTTTTGGAAGGGCTTCCAAATTAAAATTTAGGGGAAGTATTGACTGCCTTAAAACCCTGAACAAGTCACTTCTGTTCTATACGTTCCAGTTTTCCATTTAAAAAGAAAATGGAAATGGCATGTTTTCTACCAGAAGATGGAAAGTTTTGTGGAATAGTTATCCTACTAAATTTATTTCAAGTCAAAATTGTCTGGTGGATCTTGGGAAATCCATTGTTCTTTGTAGGCCTTACGAACATGAACGCTTAGGCTCTTTGAGCACTCTACTTAATACTGTCGTATGCTTAAATGGCAGCTACTATGTTTGACTCATTTTGCTTCTGCCTAGTGCTCTTTCATTGAGTATAAGGACTTTAAGCTGGTATACCGACAGTATGCAGCCCTTTTTGTAGTCGTTGGAATCAACGAGACAGAGGTAAGAAATTATATACACTCTTGAAATGAAAGCTTGTAGTAGTCATGGGCAAGAACTTAAGTCTTCTTCCAGCATGGAATTTTGCAATAGCAATTACAGAATTTCAAGGAGTCATTGCAAAAAGACATTTTTATTTCTGTGAAATAAAAAGAGGTATAAAAGAAAATGTATGTTTGACTTAATTCTGTAGCAGTAGACTGAACTGTTATCATGAGGCAGTCTTCATGAGCCTTATACTGATTCTGCTTTCTAAATTTATGTTTGATTAAACAAATTTATGTAGGGTGGGGTTTCTGAAGAAATGTTAGCATTACAGCCAGACCAGCTGTCTCATCTGCAGTGACTTCCCAACTGCTCACTGTTTTTAACCTCCCTGGCCAAAGAAAAAATTCCCATACTGTCAGGTAGAAAGACACCAATTTATTGTATGTAAAAAAAAAAAAAAGGTATCTAACTGAAAATTGACAAGTACTGTTATTTCATCTGTTCAGGCTGAGCCTGCAAGGCTTTAGTGTTTGCATTGATTCCCAGTTCTCAGAAATTAATTCAAAGCTTACTATTGGAGACTTTAATTGGGTGATGTGGAAGGTAGCTGCTGACTACCAGAGTGTATTCAAGTCAGGGTTATGATGGCATGCAATCTGGGGCTTTGCTACACCTCACAAAAATCGCCCATCCATACTGCTGCAGCGTAGCCTGGCTCTGTGCTGCAGCTGGCTGGTGTGACTTCAGCACGGGTAGGCATAGCCTAGTTAGCTGTATCTATCTAGCTAACCTGGGTGATGGTGGAACAAAGGATGCAATGGGATGGCAGCAGCCCAGGCACGACAAATCCATCGGGTACTGCAGTGCTTACTTGTGTGGCTGGCCTGCAGCTTCTGCCCCACGACACTCCCCTGCTCTCAGTACCTCTGCTGGATAACCACACCTCCTCTCACGATGGTGGCCTGAGCTTGTGCACTTTATTGTAGGTCTTGTCATTTTCTACTTGCTTTTCATACACCACAAACTGAAAAAAGACAAAGAATACTATTACTTTTTCTAGCTATTCATTTAATATTAATTTGGTTTTAATTTAATTTCAGAATGAGATGGCAGTATATGAACTAATTCATAATTTTGTGGAAGTTTTGGACAAATACTTCAGCAGAGTGGTGAGTGAGACATTGACTCTATTATGAAATATTTCTCTTTCAAAGCTTTAGTGAATATGTCATTTCAGGGAATAAATCAAAGGAGAAAATATTTTTTCATATACATTTAGAATTTTGAATACTTTAGCATGAACATTACCACTGTAAAAAAAAAAAAAGAAGAAAAAAAGGGGGGAAAAAAAGCAGTATTAGTTGATTTTTCAGAGAAATAAAAGTATACATACATAGGTTATAAACCATCAGACAAGGAATACCAGAAATATTTCTGTTAGAAAAGCATGTTTTTATATGCTTATACTCAGGGGTTTCTTTGGGTCGTCTACTCTTAAATTAGCAACTGGCATTTTATACATTTTAAAGAAATAAAGAGGTTTTTCTTTACAGTTCTTTTTTGCAGTTCTTAGCATTACAACCCCCAAATGCACTTCATTCATGATAAAGATGGTGTAAGCTTTAAGCAGGGAGCTGACATCACTCTCACTGAACAAGATCAGAGGGATGGAACAAATGAAACCTCAGAAACCAGTCTGTACTTGTGCTCCCCATGTTGTTGTCATGGAACAGTGGATATCTGATAAAACAGCTATTACATAGATAGTCATTTTGTTGAGGATTCAACGTCAGACATGACTCCAGTTAAAATGACACTGCTCCTTTTGGTGGGAGATTTGTTTGTTTGTTTTCACAAAGTTTGAAAACGCAGCATTATAATCCTGGTTAGAACATGTGCTATTTAGTATAGGATTTGTAATAATCTTGTTATAAAAAAATTTGCTTGAAATCATACTTGGGCATCAGTTATCAATTTCAGTTTGTCTATGCTGAAATGTGTTGGATATCCCTCTCAGAAAAGAGGACTGGATAGAGTTTCCTCCATAGTCCATGTACTTGAGGGTTTTACATTGGTAATTATACATAAAGGAGATCAGTATGCAGGGTCTGTAACTGGTTTCCTAGTACTAGTACCACAGCACACATGGCAGAGCTCCCTCTGTGAATTCAAGGACATGCTTGAAAAAGTCATCTGCACCCTTCACTATTCAGATGCCTGGAAAATGTTTCAGGCTATTATCTCAACTAACGTCGCACCAGCCTGTTGAAACTGCTGGTACTAAGTATATCCCTTTCTGACTGTACTAAGTTCAGAATTTGTTTCTTAAAATTGTTATGATTGCAGTACCAGCCTAAGCAGTTATAACCAGGAATGGAATTTGATCCCAGCAGCACAGGAATGCACAATCAAATTTAGTCACATCTTATTTATCTAATTGAGCTAATAGTTGCCAGCCAGTTCTCAACTTTTATTTTCTTCACTTGAGGCAGAGCAAAAATAGATGTAGTTCTTATACATATAAATGTAGTATATATAATTCCTTGACCACATATATAATCCAACCACTGATAGTTGTTAGAAATTTGCTGAATTCATCATACCAGAGTTTTTTGTATTTTCCATAGCATTTAAGGTTTGAAACTAGGGGAACCGAAAAGGGCGGTGGTTAGAAATCTCATGCCATTCCATGGTTCTATTTTTAATAGCATATAACACGATAAATGGCAGAGCACTGAAGAAGAGGGCTATAATTCTAGCTGGGGTTTCTGGCAGAAACCACAGAGCAAGAAAGTATAAGTCTGTACTATTATGGATTAATGTTTAGGATTTGCAGAATTTTATCAGAATCCCAAATTATGATTATGACAATGGAGACAAAACTCTGGGAAAGGAAAGAACATCTGTCCTGCTCTAGAAGGACATTTTGTCATCTATTATTTTTAGGCTTGTGAGCTTTAAACATTCTCCCATACTCTATTTTTATCTAATGGAGTTTACAGAGCTTGAATTCAAATATCAGAACAAACATTAACAGAATTAGGGGGAAAGCTTTCAAAGTTGCTTGTGAGATGTAATTCTGAGTCCCCTTCACTTTTATAATGGCTACCCAGGGAAAACTCTGCATACGGTTCAGAATACATACTCCAGTGTTTTCAACTACTTTTTAATGCTGAGGAAACTCAAACTGATCAGACTCTTAAAATACAATGTTTGTGATACATACAAAATTTCTAATTGAAGTGGCAGGGTCACTCAGCGGAGGCCTGTAGACTAGAACTAGTCCGGTTTAGAGCATCTTTAGACCATAGAAGTGGTAGCAGTTTTACCAGTGGGAACTCTGCCTAAAACTCCAGGGCTAGACTGTGAGTGGAAGCCATGTTAGCAAACTAAATGCCCTCGGTAGCAGATAAAGATTCCCTCTTTCAGCAGACACTGGGGAAGCTCCACCCTAACTGTGCAAGATCTTAACTGCTGAGGCTGTGATTAACCGTTTCTAAATTTAGACATTTAACTGAGGCACCTAAGTTAGAAGTTTGGTCATCCTAAGCTCCCATTACCAGCAGTGGAGATGGATGAGTATCTCGAGAAAGTGAGTCATGCCTCAAGTGTGCTGAGTCAACTGTTGAAGATACCCATCTCTTCTGTTGACTGCAGAGAGACCACAAGGGCTTCTAACTCAGCCATTTTGGTTAAATGAATAAAACTACTTGGGGTAAATCCAGGCCAAGACTAGAAGGGAAATGATGACTGTGTGAAGAATTGTGTTGCTGGGGCTGGAGCAATAGAAGTGCTAAGGGTCCAAAGCTTAGAGTTACCTTCCCTCTCCTAGTACATCCAGCCACAGCTACCACAGCCATGGGTATATACAATGTCTAGATTTTGCTGTTGAAATGATCTGCAGCAACACTTTTAACTATGTTTTGTTGAAATGATCTGCAGCAATATTTTTAACTCTGTTTTTATATAAATTGTAAACTTGGCATTAACATCCTGTTCTTGCAGAAGGAGGAAGAGAGAATATAGGGCTGGGGTTGCCATGATCAGAGATGCTGGTTTTCCACCCACTCATTCAGATGGCACTGTGTATATTCAAATTGTTACTTGTGGGTGACCTCAGTGGGTTTTTCAGGACATTAGCTTTTGTTACAGAGGCAGGTAACACATAAAAGGCAAAGCAGTGTTGCAGGAAAGAGCATGTACTTGTACAGTCCAGAAGAGAAATCTGAATCACCCTAAAATTTCGTATCTGTATTTTGAAGACTTTCTTTATCCTCCAAAGGGATGTGCAATGTTTAATGACTATGAGATGAGAGGTCAAACTGTAACTAATGGTTGTCCATCTCTTTTCCTTGCAGAGTGAATTAGATGTATCCTTTTCAGTATCAGAAATCCATTTGTCTCTCTCTTTTTGGTGTACGTTCTAGTTCATACTGTCTTCATAGCACTGACTGTCAAACAGTGGAGACAATGCAGATGTTTCACAAATTTTTCACTTACAGTAAGTAGCACCATTTTGGCATCTTTCTGAAAGCATGGCTGATGTTCATGAGGGTCACCTATTTAAATCCTCAGTCATTAGGGTAAGCCTGGTACCATTTAAAGTAAGACAGGGAGAGCTTGCTTAGAGAGAACTAAGTACCATTAGCACCTAGACATGAAACGTTATATTCATGGGGGAACTTTCAGGCTTAGCGAATTATTACTTCAGGGTTTTACTTTTTTCTTTAAGTTTACAATAAAATAGATATTGAAATGACTGCAATAATAAGAACGGAATGTTAAAGCTGTGTCTTGAGCCAAACAGCAGTAGCATCATCGTAAGATTAGATTTGTGCTTTGATCTTGCTTCATGAAAGTCTAGGTGAGTTTTACTTTCTGTATCAATGGAAAGAGAGAAAGGCCTGGGAGGAGGAAATTTAGGAAACCAGGCATTGCTGCAGATACCTTTTTCTTCCCCTCCCTCCCCTTACACAGCTGTATTTTCATGTGTATAATTTGCAGGGTATTAACTAAAATATAATTTTAAAAAATGAACAAAACCCAAATACAAACAAATACTAAATACTAACATACAGTCCTGAATAATTAAACACAAATAGCAAGTAAATAAAATACAATACTGAATTCAGGGAAAATTAAACCAGGAGAATGTAGCACAAACAGTCGTCTTCCTCCTCATTTCTTCCAATCCCACTGCCTGCTCACTCTACTCCAGCTATCCTTATGCCTATGTTTGTTGTTGGTTAAATGCAGATCTACTGGTACAAAGAGGTTATACACCTGAAATACAGTTGCCACTCTGGAATCAAATACTTCAAAGCAATTTAGTTTATTTACCTTATTTAAGAATTAGTACATATGAAGAACATAGAAAAATTCTGTAATTTTCCCTGTAATTGTTCTCACTTCTTTACTGAAAAAAAAACAAAAGGAAATAATTAATTTCACTTTTGTAAATATTTTAATGCTTGCTACATGCTGGAACTCTGTCTCATTTACTGAACTTAAAATATATCTGTATGTGTATATATACTGTCTGTATTTCCTTCCTGAAATTCACAAAATGCTGTGGTATTAATATAACACTCCTAAATTCATTAATATTATAAAAGAACAATAATGAAATTTCAGCATGAAGGGACTCTGTGTATTCAGTTATTATAGTCAAGGATTAGAACTATGTGTACTTGTGCATGAGCTTTGCTGAATTAGAGACTAACCTGACCTGTTCAGTAATTATACATAAAAATAGCCCCATATGTTTCCATATGGTGTACTTTGAGCCTGCAATTACCTGATTCTTTTTGTCTTAGAGTGTTTGGAGTACTGATGATTCTAAATTCTGCCTGCCTCTGGTCATTGTTTTCCTACCGAGAGGAATTTCCTGTAGTTATACACTTAGAGTTATCACCAGTAGCCCATTTAATAGCTGAGAAAGGCTCCTGCATATCCAGCAGACTTCTGCATACAGCTGCATTGTTTAGAGAAGTTGCATTATATGCTCGCACTAACATTTGCAATGGGTGCAATATGGTGTCTGAATGACTCCTGTAGAAATTCATCTTCTACATGGGTCTTGTCTGCATGAGGGTGTGAATGTAAGTATTTGGAAAATAGGAGTGTACATTACTATCTTATTTGATACTACTGGAAATAATATTGGAAAAGCTCATGTCTGATATGTCTCTCCTCAACATGTGTGACATATGCATGATGCACATAGTTTTTCCCATTCAGAAATGCTCTTTTATACATTTCGGGAACAATTTTTAAATAAAACATTTTACTTCTATATATGTACAAAATAATTCTCCTATTAAGGAAGAGGAGCTTTTCATAAGTTGAGAGGATATGTAAAATAGTTGAAATGAAGTGAGATACCCTTAACATCAAATGTAAAGCAGAGGCATAACGATAAAGAAGTGAGCTGTTCAGGATTGTATTTATTTTTGACAACAGCTTGAATAGCAGGCCCAGGAGAACAATATAAGATCTGGACTACAAGTGTCTTAGATGTTAATGCAGTGCAAGCAATAATCCATCAATATGCCTTTCACAGTGTGTAAGATAATATCCCCACCTGGGATTAAACCATTTCCTTTGCCAAACAGTCTTAAGCTAACTCTTACATTCAGTACAGTTAGCTTGGATGCAAAATACCTGATGGAGGAAGTACTGGCTGAAGGTCTGTAGCAGCGAACACCAAGTAGTATTTACAGAATCTTTGTATATGAAGTATCTGGCAGGAGACTGTCATGATTTCCTGTCTCTGTGCTATTATTTTTGTGTACAGATCCATAGGAAGTTTATTTCAAAAGTGATAGTGGCTATTCTATATAGAAAGTAGTGTTTACTGACATGAAAAAAATAGTAGGAAATTACATGACATCAAAAAACATGAAAAATGGATCATAATCATTGAAGGCTATTCACTCACACACAGAGTAAACCACAGTTAAATCTAAAGGCTGAGACCATCACGCAATTGAAATGTTCCTGGAGTCCACGCCAAGCCTGCAGCATGTGCACTGCTTCTTAAAGCTTCCCCAGCTGCAGTGCATCACCCCTGTATTCCTGGCAATGCAGCTCCTGCTAATACGGGGCTCCAGCTTTCATTTAGGTCCAAACACCCGAATGCACCCACATACTAGCTGGCATCGTGGCCTGAGGCTGGAGTCAGCTGCCAGGAAGGGTGCCTTGGGCACAAGGCAGAGCCTGGGTCCAGTCTGAATCCCGCCCAACAGGATTCATACATAATATTTGTATGTATGTAAGACATAGGTGTGTGTGATGCTAAACAATGCATGAACAATTGCAAAGTTCTCTCATGCATACTGCAAAAATGAACACTGATTAGCTACTAGCCAATTAAGTAACTACTTTAGATTAGCCTTGGTTTTTACAGAAGTTTTTATGTGTGAATTGTAAAGCACGTAGCCATTATATAATGTCCACTTTCATTCTGAGAGACAGTCAGTCATATACTTAAGGGTACCTATGATGGAATGACGTAACACTTCTAAAGTTGTTTGGTTTGTTTTTAAAATATCTATAAGTAGTGTTTTGGGCCAGTTGAACGAACAAGTACTGAAATCGTCCTAGGGGTATTGCTTCCTCATGTGTTAGTAGCACTAGATGAGCCTCGCTTCCGCATATAAAATGAGCAGGTGGGATTTTATGTAGCTCAAGAACTCCAGCTTGGATGGTGTAGGAGCTTCTTTCTTGGTGTGATGATGACAAAGAGACTATAAAAATGCAAGTGTTACCACAGCAGCTTTGTAGGGAATGATATGCTAGTAAGCATGGGAGTTTCTAAAATTACAAAAAGTTAACTTTTCTGTTGCTTTAACTGGTGAAGCAAAGCTTACTTGAAGATACATTATTAACTTATGGAAGAAAGGGATACTTACGTTCCCCCTGTGGGAGGGGCGGGGGTAGACAGGGTGCTCTAGGACCAGGCATTTGAAGAATGTCTTGATCCATAAAACCCATTACATTCCACTGCAGCTAGCGCTGCTGCTCCTAGGATAGATAAAAAACTTTGATACAGGGAATACTTCGTGTGAATCAACTGTATTCTTCAGTCCCCTGTGGAATAACACTTTCAGACTACAGTGCATTTAAGTAGTAAGAAGATTGAATAATGCATTTATTCTGAGAATTTATAAGAATACACTTCAGTTTGTACTGTAAAATAAGTGGATGAAATGGAAACCTATAAGGATTAGCTTAAAATTGTTATTCATTAAGGGAAAAGTTTCCTTCTAGGTCTGTGATGTAAGGGGACATGTACTCATGTCAGGTAGATCAGCCACCTTTCAAACTTTGGCAGAAATTCACCTCAATGTAGGAGCAAATATCCTAGAATATCACAGAACTTGAAGGCACCATTTGTCTTCTATTTAATGTCGGCATAGTCACTTGAGGAAGAAGTGGTCAGAAAGCATTAAATGGGTTTCAGTGCCTAAAATTTGCCTGCCATTAGATTGCTAACATTCACTTTAAGTAACTTTTAGCCTAAGATGAAGTCAGAATGTGTGGCTTTAGATTAAAAAAAAAAAGCAACTCCAACTAATCTTTAGTTGAAGATGAATGTCCAGGATGGAAATCAAAGTTTTGTAACGCTGTATATTCAGTAGCAAATCATCTGCCCCATTAGTACTTGTGCTGTAATCTACAAAGCTTGTGTTTGTGCTCCTGGGTGTGTTACCTGATCACAAGGTGTTGGCTGCACTTTAGCATCTCTTAAGCCTGTACACACCCTTAATTACTTGCCTGGAAAATCCTGAGATATCTTAAAATGTCTCTATATGAAGAGGTTATTTGTCACATGCAAGTCCTAAATGTGCCTTTTTCCTTTCCTCCCCCTCTCCCACACTTAACTATCTGCCTATAGAATGTTTTGGGGAAGGAGACACAAGACTCTGTCCCATTTACCTCCTCTTTGTATGTATGTGCCATAAAAACTCTTTGTGATAGTAGAAAGTACCATTAATGTCTTTAAAAAGGGCAGCTCTTAAAGTTACCAAAAGCCAGCATAACATTTAAATACCAACTGTAGTAGGTGCCATTTACCTCTACTGCTAGGTACGCAGCCACAACAGCATTGACTGAAATCTGTAAACCAGACAGTAAGGGCTCACCTTTTGCCGAGGCTGACACCTTGTTAAGAGTATTTCTTAACTGGGTGCTCTGAAAACTTTTATTACAGGCTTTTATCTACAGATGCAGAGATTAATACATGTTTTCTGCTGCATACTTGTTTAAAAACACCTGTTAGCCTCTGCATGGATCTAGTGAAAGTCCCTTAATCCTCTTTTGTGGGCAGCCAGGATTCTTACGGGAAGCGGGACCTTAGCGACAGCTCTGGGTGGTGCACATGGCAGCACACACACCGAATATAGCTTTTTCCTGTTGCCAGTTGCTCAAACTGGTTTGCTTTGCTGCTCTACAGCTGGGTGTGGATCTATGACTTCAGGGCTTTAAACCCTGAAATTTGGGGTCACTTGCCAAACAAATGACAGGTGGGGAGGATGAGCCTTGCTGAGGATCAGAGATAGATATCCCTCACTGGGCAGGGCATTCAGACGTGAATGGCTAAGCAGCGTGTGTATGACGGGATGTAACCATAGAGGATAGTCATGAGACTTAAAGGAAGGGGAAAAAAGCCAAGGTTCCTCCCTGTGCAATCTGACTGTTTGCCAAGAACAGCATGGTAAAGGGAGGTGGGAAGGGAACTGAACAAGGAAGCCTGGATGTTAGGTTGAGGGTAAAGAATGCTTTGAGACCTTCCAAAAATCAAGATGAGAGATCTTTCCAGAATGGTGTTAGTATCCCCATTCAAACTGCAGGTGAAATCACTGTTTCTGGAATGATGACTGAGAGATTAACAGGTTACAGATGGACAGAAATCATACAACTAAGGTTTCTGTAATGGACTAGGCCAATTTTGAAATAACCTGGACTGGCCCTGCAGGTGAATTGACATCTCCTTGAACCATACTGGGTTTGAGTGGAATGGCTGCAAGATACTGGTATGCAGGCAGTTTTCCTGTGATGTATCAGCTCTTTAGGAAACGCAGCAGGGGAAAGAGCAGTGCTAAGTGTTTTAAATGTTTTCTCCAACAAGGTAACGCAGAAAAATAAGGCAGGAGGGGCAAGCTGTTGCATCATCACTGATCCTGGTTGTTCCAGTCTTCTGGGTTTTGAATCCTTGGGACTCTCCAAGGAAGAGGAAGGCCTGGAGAGAGGGGAGCTTTCGCTCCGCTGTGGGAACTGGAGCACTGTGAATCAGTGGTAGAGTGTAAAAATTGAAAGCCAGGAGGAGCTGGCTTTATCACTTGTTGAAACCTGAATGGAATGTTATCTAACTTGTTAACAGATCCTCTTGCCCTATGTACAGCAGTGCCAGAGGTGAACTAAGCAGCAATAGAAGAGCTGTCTTCCTAAAAGAAGAAATCCTAACTTCTCAGATTAAAATATTTGTGTAAAGAATGATTTACTTGAAAAGTATACCATAGGAAGAAATGTCTTGAGTCTTTAATCTGCCAAGCAAAGTAAAACTACCTACAGAAACTGAGACTGTTGAAGTTTTAAGGACAGTACTGCTCCTCGGTATTGAAAGGCCCAAGTCTGATTTTTAGAAGCAGTTTAGGCCTATGTCAGACTCAGGAAGAAGTCTGGTATTTAAAATACAACTTAGAATTAGATTAGGTGGTTAAGTTTAGAAGCTATCTGATGAACCATGGACATACTGTTCATGTCCAAGATCCTGTTGATGTCTGTAGTTTCTCTTCCTCACATAACAGTAACTAGTAGGTAAAGTTATTTGGGTGCCTAAATTCTGCTACTATGCATACCTAGACACGCTGTGCTCCTGGTCAAGCAGAACTCATTTGTTGGAGCAGTGATACAATCGCTTACCCTTCTGCACAAATACACAGTAGCACTGGGTTCAGGCCAGAGCACTCAGGGCAACTTGAAATGGCAGAGGAAGGGGACAGCGTGCTGACGAGAATTCAGCTAACTTGAACATACAGGTTCCCCCAACAGTTCAGCCTGAACAAGTTCAAGCTTCTACTCTTTCATCTCTATGCGCCTCTTCTTGCTTTAATGTACGCAGCAGAAGCAGTCACCAAGACAGGAACAAAAACTTAAGCTTCTTTCAGTGCCAGGCTAGACCATCATACTCAATAACTTTTACAGGCAGCAGGAGAACTGTAAGTAGAAGGCAGCAGGTGCAGCTGCTACCACCTCAGCTAAGCTTGCCCTCAGAGAAACATGGGTTTGGAATTCCCCAGGCTGAGGACAGGCTCAGCCTCCGTCCCTCTACAGGTTTCAGGCCGGCAGCATCTCTACTGTGACATTTTAAAAGAGACTGAGCCAGTCATCATTACTTGAAGTAATGACTTGGGCTTCTGAATCTGCGAGAGGATCACAGAAAAATCCCTCTCTGCATTCCCAAGTACTGGCTTCAGCCCTGGTTCTCCAGAACCTGTGAACTGTTTGATGGGTCTGGCTTTCACCACTCATTGCATGGAAAATAAAGGCACCTAACTCAGATTAAGGAATTCCGTTCTCAAAGCCAGGTGCTAAAAAGCTAGGCATGGGGATGGTCAATGTTACTTAACTTAAATCCATTTCTTGAATTCAGACTTAAGACAGTTCACTCTCATGAGCTCACGTTGTTGCAGTTCTGGTGGTTTAAGGTGTTGTCTCCCCACCATTTGCATTAACCACCGAGGAGGAACAAATACATACAGATCCGTGGCTTCTCAGCTGTTGCCCTGTACCGTTCAGTATTCCCACCGTTCCTGCTCTTTGGCAGAGCAGCGGGGCAGACTGCTGTAGCTAGATCCACTGGAACTCAGAGACAGAGCAGTCCTCTTAAATGCCCGAGTCATGTTCAAAAAATGAGACTTAAGCTTTATCACGCTGAGCAGAGGAAAACGTGATGCCTTCAAAACCCTGGCTCTTGCAACTCCACTGATTAGAATGTAAATCCACTAACATAAATACAAGGAGTACAGCAAAACCAGACCATCTTCCTGAGCTCAAACCATAGCATCAAGAATAGCATAATGGGCAGAGAAGGCACTCAAGAGACTCATATCAAAGTTGGAAAAAAGTGTTGAAAGATGTGTTTAGAAGTTACTGTAAAGTATCTCGCTAGCTTCACTGCAGTAGTCCTCAACACACAGGCAAGAACGAGGAGGAGCAAAATTAAGGCAAAGCTGATCTGCTGAGCACAGCGAAGAACACATTTAAAGAGCAGCAGCAGGTGGAGAGCAAGGCAGATGAAGGGTTATTCACGCCTCTCGTTGTACATGCATGTCAGTTAGGCATAACAGATGTACCCAGCAGGCTTTTTCGCTATGCCTATTTCCATTTCAGGTTCTGGTGAGAAATGGCAACATAAGAGTTTTTTCAGTAAGTAACCCTTTGCAGTTGTTCAGTAGATACACAAAACACCAATGTATGCAGAAGAATGCCTGCCGCTTAATACCAGAGTATGGCCTGTCATCATTTTTTTTGAGACAGATGCTGTTAGATAATGTTAAGGAAAGACAGACATGGTCATGGACACATTTCATATACCACAACAGTACAAATTCATATTGTTTCAGATTATTTTCCTGTAGGTGAACATTAGAGATTATAAGTATCTTTTAGAAAGTATTTAAAATATGAACCATTTATTTACTGGCACTCTTCTTTATGAGATTTATTATTAGATCAATGACTCAACTTTACATATCAGCATATTCCTCTTAGGCTGTTTTCAAGCAGATCAAATAGTAACTTAGGGTAAGGGAAATTTGAGAATCAAATTTTAAGAATTTGACTGACAATTACTTTTCTAAGAAGAAATGCAGAGTATTTGCATCTTCATGTTCAAGGTTGTTACCCCTTGATAACATTTTATATTCAGGCAATGTTTGGTACTTGGGCAGAGAGTAAAATTAACCACCTTACATGTAAGTTCAAGTTTACCTTGCTTTTACTGCTATGTGGTCATCTTCCAGGATGGCATACTGCTGGGGCTTCAGCTTCTCCACTACAAACTTTTGACACCTCTGTGGTCAGAAAAAAGTGTCAGTTGAACCGCTTCCCTAGCTCTATTAAAATAAACAACCAAATAAACTAGAATAAATTAAGAAATACCTATTTTTGTAAACCTTGATTAAAGACTAAGGTGCCTAAGATTTTCTCTGAATTATGGTGTTCAAAATATACTTAACTTGAAATGTTTCTAGATCATGTTCAATTTGGACAGAGTGCACATCATTTTGGATGAAATGGTGCTAAATGGTTGCATCGTGGAAACAAACAGGAACAGAATTCTTGCCCCTCTGTTTGTGCTTGACAAAGTGGCAGAAAGCTAGGAAGATGCAAGACTGGCTACAGCGTTTTTCAGAAGATGGTGAAACCATCAAGAGCGTACCGACAGCAGTTTTCTGATGTTGTAAGACCAACTCATGCAATATTCAAATTAGCTGGAAAATATTTCCTGTTTCTCCTATACCCTATGTACCTAATGGAAAGATACAGCTAAACATAAAGTGGGACCTTCAATTTCAGATGCAGCTGTAGTGACGCAGTAAGAATCTTTCTAGAACAGTCAACATTTTTTTAAAATTGACTGGGGATAAAGTAATGGAAACTTACACATGACCATCTAGGTATCACTTTGAATTACGCAGCATTGTGCCAGACCTAGGAGCAGACGGAAAATATGGAAATACAAATTCAAACTGAGTTTCAATGCTTCCTTTAAGCACCAACTTGATTTTTTAATTTTCATACTAATGTACTGTAAATTAAAGTTCTGTAACTTTTATAACCACTTTTAAACTAGATTCAGCTTTCATCAAAAGGCTGGTTTCACTCCCTTTTCCATGTAAGTCATGGTTACAAAAGAAATGTAAATAACAGAAGTATAGATGTATTTAGTATTCCTGCATACTGTGTAAGTTGTAACTAGAAGTGTTTGGCACTTAATTATTATAACATTAATAAAAGATAATTAAAAAGTTTGATCATCTTTTATCACGTTGGCTTCATAAATTACACAAAATCTTTTCTATTTTGGCACACCACTGTATTTTTTTCTCTTGTATATTCTATCCATGCATCATGATTAAAACGTTTTCAAAAGATGAGTAACAAAAGATACACAATTTTCTCAGCACCAGCTAGGTACCAAATCAAATCTTCCTTCTGGAGTAGGAGGATGTAGCTACCTACACTAACTTGTATTCACAGGCGTACAACATGCTGATTCATACCTCCCTACTACACTGTCAGGCACTGAAGAGTCAGCAATCTGAGCTTACTTTCACTTACCTTTCTAGAATTAAGGCATCTGGCTCCTTATTCATAACCCCCAGACCAACACTAGGCATAACTTGATACTGAAAGAGCATGTGTGAGAGCTTTGTGTGTGAAAGCTCGTAACGGTCACACCTGAATTGCACCTCGAAACCAGGGTCTAAGGAGCAGAGCGTGAAGTGTTGTGTGGGAGAACAGTCCACATCGCTTTGAAATAATAACACATTCAGCAAAACAAGTTGCCGCTGGATCTGGAGCAGGTCCCTGTACACAAGGTTTATGCAACTGTTTTGTTGAAGCACAAGTCACAGGAGTCAGAGGTGGTGGAGATTCCCCTTCAATTTTGCATTGGGGAAAATGTCAAAGAAGATGCCTGTGAAGTCCTATGGATAATGCTGTGAAAAGAAACCTGGCATCAACCTGATTTATGTGTGTGAGGCAGAATCTTTTGGCAAGCCCTCCCTCAGCAGTGGTCCAAGCAAAGATTGTTACACCAAAGAGAACTGGCACAGAACAAAACTTATCACACAGATTCAACTAAAATAATAATTTTTCTTTTCTGGTATCAAGTACTTAAATATCTTTAAAGACATATTAGCATCTCGCTTTATCTTACTGTAAGCCACTTTTTACCAGTAAATACCTCACCACATGCTGAAACCAAGACAGGCACTCCATCTCAAGTAAAGCTGAATCAGCTGCATCATCTGACCCAGTTTTTATTCCCATGTAATGAAGAACTATAACCTCAGGTCACACGGGCC
This sequence comes from Mycteria americana, assembly GCF_035582795.1. Lineage (NCBI taxonomy): Eukaryota > Metazoa > Chordata > Aves > Ciconiiformes > Ciconiidae > Mycteria > Mycteria americana. The sequence goes on from NC_134369.1 coordinate 43,480,523, forward strand.
CACCGAAGAGCACAAAAACCTGCCACATGCAATGTTATCACTGCCAGACTAGTTCTTAAAAAGTTGCCCTGTGTCATTTTGAAAAGACTTGAGCACAGAACAAGTTCGTGAGATCAATTATTGCCATGTAGTTCTTTTAAACCTTGAAAAAAGTATGGCAGATTGTTCAGAACATGTGCAGAGATTTAATAACATAACTAGCATTAATGAAGTATTCAGAGGAGACAGTTTTGTATGTTGCAAACATTTTAATGATTACTTTTGAGCTTACACATTGGGTGTTTTTTTTTTAAACTTCAAACTGCAACAAGTTAAATAAATGTTTATAATATACAAAGAAAATACAACCAAAAGTAAAACTTGCTTTAAGTGTGCCTTGCACTAGGACCCAGTGTTTTTTAATAGCTTTATTGTTGAGCTGCACAAACACACTTAAGGATTTGATCTTTATAGCAGGGCATTTGAGAAATCAAAATATATTCCCACTTGAAAGAAAAAAAAAAAAGAAAAAAGAGGTTGTGCATGATTATATGCAAAAACCCACTAAAATACTCCAATAGTGCAGGCACCATTAAAAAGAAAAAGCTGGAGATGCCCAATAACTCTAAGTTTTAAGGAAGCAAGTTTCTGACCAGTTAGCTTAAAGCCAGCAAAACAGGGATCGGTGATGGCAACTGTAGTGTACAAGGTATTAAATGACAAACTTTACACAAATACACTGTTAGAAATTTCTATCAGTGAACACTGAAAATCTGATGATCTGTTCTTTGGAACAGTCAAACAGAACCACCTTAATTTCCAGTTGTGCAAGCCCTTGAAGCATCACACAGTGTTCTGTGCCAATTTCTTGCTGGCTGTGTAGTTAACAAGGATTTATTTTGTCATTAGCAGCTAACAAACTTATTCCACATGTTCCTAAAGCCTCACAGGTGAAAAAAAGGCAAGTCTCATCAGAGCACAGCGTGGAGATCATATTTTTTTGCACACAAACACAAGAGGCTTCGCTAGTATCAAAAAACACTTTCTCATGTCCCATACTGCAGTCAGCGGCTCAGTTGAGATGGAAGCCTTTCTCCATTGTAGCAGCTAGCAGGCGCTCTCTCATAATCTCCTCAGAAGAATACTCAGGCAACTTTAGGTAATGCACACACGTATTCACAGAGGGATAACTTGCATCTGTAGCATCAACCTGAGGAAAAGAAAGAACATTTTTTACTGCAGTTGTTGACAGCACTTGATATGGAAGTTAAAAGTTGTAAGGTCCTCTAATTCATGGCATTCACTGCATACGTAACACCAGTTGTCAAGGAACAGTAGCATCAGGAAAGCTACAGACCAACTTGTAAATGTATTTACTTTATATGTACATTAATTCTTTTATATTCAAATACGCGTCAGAGAACAGACCTGAAACAGAGGTTAGTACTGAAAGCTTAGCATAGTGTCATAAATTAAAAACTGGGGAGAGGGAAGGAAAAGAAAAAAAAAAAAGTGTTATTTCTTAATGTAGCAATGATTCAATTCAAAAGCCAAAATAGTTGGTTTGAAGGGCAACCTGAAGAAGTCATACCTTGCGTACAACAGTGAGCCGGGGATGTAGGTTTGCCAGTCCTCCTGGTGGGAGTGTTGAACAACCAGTGGTGAACTGGAGAAAAGCCTTCCTTTCATCCGAAGACATACCACACAAGACTCTCACAAATCGAAGGAATCCAGGGCTTAAAATAAATTAAAATAATTAGTTATGATAACATCACAAGAGAGTGGGTTTTTTAATTTCCCTTAACTTGAGACAGTACAATTATGATCTTTAGTCACGTCTAAGCAGTCATTGTAAGATTCTAGTGCCTGGTCAGTATTGAGTTAAGAATAAACCATCATAAAACCCATAAAAACACTTCCTTAATCTCCTTGCTGAGTATTACACAGAAAAATGTAGGACTTTTCTCCATACTTATCTTGGAAGCGTTATTTGGGTATCTTGCGTATGAATGGGTAGAGAAGTAGCCAGAGCTCAAACCTATTCTATGAGAAGAATCCAACTGACTATAATCTTAATACTTTTTCTGTACCACTTCTGTAGGATAAAGCCACTTCAATTTATATGATTTCATTTCTATCCTGTGAAATACCTTCATGCGAATAAAATAGGAAAAAGGTAACAGTCTACAATAGATCTTCAAGGAATTCTCCAGATACCACTGCTTTCATCCATACCAACCCAGGGAACGAGGGGGGAGAGGGTATGAAGAAAGCACAGCCTGCTGAAACATGCCCTCGGGTATCAGGCACTGTAATCTCAGCTGCATCTTTGCGTGCAAGACAGGGTCAATAAAAGAATCGTTCCACACAGTGTCTTAGACTGATTCGGATCCTTCAGCATGCTTATACTAACACAGTTCCAGAAATAACTTGTATGTTATTGCTACCAAACATGACAAGCAGCAAAAAAAACCAAACCCAGCAAACCCCAACACATCGAGACCACCTCCTGATAGCCAATAACCAGTATATTTGTTCCCTGCATAGTATATTTTCTTTTTTAACTACACTTGAAGAGAAAGAAATAAGAAATAAGGGACAAATAACAACTATACCCAACTGAACAGAAATTATAACCACCACCAAAGATGAAAGTAAAAACTCTAAAATGCCATTTTTAATAGCCTGTATTAGTTAGCTGCCTTTACATTTCCACTAGTTGCTCACATTTTAATACTTCAATTTTTTTTATCCTCTCTCATCACAAAAACACCAAGTACCTTCTAACCTATCTGTTGTAACATACACGGTTATTTCATGTAGTTTTAGACAATCACTTGCTCTTCAGTGACCACCAATCCCATCCAATTTGGCATCTTCATTTAATGAACATTCTGGACATTTTGTCACTTCACATATCTTTTAGCGACTATTTTAAAATCACTCAGAATATAAGTACCTATCTCGTGTATATCCCAGTTTAGGTTCAGTATAATTGATGATATCCTCAGCTGCCCAAGAAGGTGATTGATTTCCACAAAGAATCATCTGAACTTCTTCATGGCTGAAGGAACTCAGCTTCTCCATTGGGAAGACTCTGTTGAAGCCATCTTTAATTTACACAAGACAGTTATAAACATAAGTCAAAAGAATGTTTATAAAATAATGTCAGCATTTCTCTTATATTTTAATCAAACCAGAATCAATCAACAGTTTCTTAATTAAGGTAAACGGAACCTCTTCAAGATTTAAAATGGCATCACTAATGCAAAGGTGTTATGAAATTAATATCTTATCTATTGCATTCTTAAAGCGTGGTTTTGAAAGCCATTCTACGCCACCACCTTAAACCAGCACACCCTGAACACCAATTAGTCCACCTAACTGCATATATATTCTGCCATATTTAAAATTACCTCTGAATGCCTCCATCTGTTTCTGTATACCAGTATGCATGCAGAAGTCAAACATGAGATCTACATATTCTTCTGCATTATCCATTGTTACAGTCTGCAAAGACAATAGATAAATACTGTAAGAATTCACTTTGCATCAGAGTTACTGCTGAGATAGTAAAAATTTAACTGCTGTTTAAATTGTAAAGGTAGGTTGTTTCCTTACCTCATCTTCACCACCTGGCTTGAGATCCACAGCTGTAAACCCATAAACTTTGGACGAAGGGCAAAACTGAAAATTCAAACTTCAAAATGCAAAGATGGTTACTAATTGCAAACAAGTCTGCTACTGCTTTTGCAAATACACCAGATTCATAAACTGCACCCCACACACCTGAAAGCATCTCACTACATTTCAAACCACTGTTTTGTGGATCATTTTGTATATGCATGAACAGTAGTACCACAGTACAGAACTACAATTAGTAATAGACTACACAGATAATACATGTTTCAAATCTATGGTATGCACATGCGTGTACTCACCCACTATTTATTTGGATTTGATAACCCTTGAAAATGTCATAGAGTTTGGTATCTTTAAGTGATCAACTTCAAAACTACTCAAACTGTCCAATTCAGTTCACAAACTCAAAAAATCCTTTACATTAATTTCCAGCACTAACAGTTACCAAGCCACTTAACATATTAGACATTTGGGCCCTTCAATGGTACTACTTGCTTTCTCTCTATAACAAGCCATGCTACAGTCCGCAAGGCCATAAGCAATTACTGAACTCTGACTATGCAATCCTTGTGGCACAACATGATTTTAACAAATAACCCATAATATTAATGGTAGAAAAACTACTGTTGTTTCAAAAGAAATAATTTAAAGCTACAAAAGATGACATCCTGACACATGTTTACACAGGTAGGAGCACTCTTATGTCTTTTAACATTTGCTAAAAATTAACAAATGTTCTGTTTAACATGGATTCAAACACTGCACTGCATGTCTATTAACACAATCTGAAATTTCAATCTGTCCTCTTCAAAAGCTCTCCAAAAAACTGGATAAATTTCAATAGTTGTCATAGCAAAGAAATTACCAATTCACACTTTTCTAAAGGTCTTTACAAGTATTTGGGTGTTTCTAGAGAGTCATACGGCACTGCAATGCAGCCACATTTAAGTTTAAAAATTAGGAAACTGAGCAAGTGAGAAGAGAAAATCCTCAAATTAAGAATATAGCTACAGATGGCAAACTGGATCTTGCTGCATCTCTAATGATTCCTCCTTGCAACGATACTATTTAAAATGAAGAAATCTTAATTTTTAATTATTCATGTTGTCATTTGTCTCTAACACAACACTTTGCATATTTATAAATAAACATGAAAACTCTTACCCCAGATCCTCTATGCTAAGTGGAGGCCCCGAACCTGATGGATTCTTCAGCATTAATTCCTGTAGTTTTGTGTTCTTTTCATCTTCTGAGAGACTTTTGTTGCTTAAAATTTGACGCCTTTTAATTGCAAGGTCCTTAATTTCTTTTAGAAACCTAGCTCTGTGTGGATTTACTAATTCAAAGTCTTCCCATGTTAAAATTCCATTAAACCAGGCAGGTGGTTTAGGTTTTGGTGGATCAAGAATAAATTCTGATTTGGAGTCTTCTTCCAGACTTCCTACCGACAAGGAATCATGCCCTTCTTCTGTAGAAGCCTCCGACTGACTTTCAGTACAGTGCAAGTCTCTGTCACCCCGTGATTCATATATCAACTTACTCATGTTATTTTTAATGTCCCCCATACACATGAGTTTAAAAAAAGGCTTAGAAATGGGTAAATCCACAAGTCTATTGTCCTGAATGCATTTAGCCAAGAAAATTCCAAGGAAATGAAAGAGTTTGGTTATTCTTTCAAGTTCATCACTATCTTGTGGGAATGGTGCTGTGAAGAGTCCACATGATCTCTGTACATAGTAGCCAGGGGGTTTCAATCCACCACCAATATCAACCTGATTTAAGAGATACACAAAAAAGGTTGACATTGTTAAAGTTGAATTTATTTATGTATCTATGCTGTTTAACTTACTATACTCTACTTCTCTGTTAAAAAGAGAACAGATAAGAAAGCAAGCTGTGGAGCAGAGTGGTCATTCTTGACCATGATGAGTGGTTGCTCACTGATGATGTGTTCCTTCCCTTCCTGGATATCTAGCTCATTCTTCTTTTATACAAGTACTCCGTTTAAAATGCAAATTGAAATATACCTGACGAGACTCATCATCTGGAAAGTCATCATCACAAAGCCAAGCTCCCAAATCTGTCCTCTGAAATTCTGCTGCCACCAATGCATAAAATTCCAAGGTAGGACCCAGGCCTGTTCCTTCCTCCCCTAAAAACTCAACCTAGAAAAACATAAGAAATGTTAACAATAAAAGAAAATCCTAGTGAAAGGTTCAGTGTTGGTTATGGAACAGGATATTCAATATCCCAGCCAGTAGATTAGAAATAGCTATCTAACCTTGCTCTGCTAGGCAGATATGCTTTACCTCTAGAACAGATTTTCTGTCTGCATGAATCTGCATGACATTTTCTGCCCATTCCATCAAGGATTCACCTCGCGGAACTTTCACTCTTTCGTGCTTGAGGCGTCCAACTCTGAATTCTCCCGGATCATCACGTCGTACTGTGCTTGTGGTTCTTGTCCGTTCAACAGTGGCTTCACGTCTGTTCTGTAGCCATACAATTGCCCTAGAAAAAAGAACCAAAAACCAGTTGTATAAAACTTCGATGTCTACCAGCAGGAAAACTTGAAAGTAGCCACTAAGAAAAAGTTATCTTGTTAAGTACTACTTACTTCCTCCTATTTTTTTTTTTAAAGTTATATATTGAAGTATTTCTCAGAAACATCCAAAATGCGTAAATATGGGCTGCTTTGTATTTTATGAGTTTAACAAACTAAGTAATTTTTAATTACTACGAAGGGCCAGCCATAACTTCAGATATAATAGATAGCACCAATGAAAACATATAATTCGTGATCTGAATCACTATGGTTTTCATATTACAGTGGAATGAGCAGAGGGTAGCATTTACTGTAGTACCTTTTACAGATGCTCAGAACTGTTTATAGACCCTTATTACAACTTCCATTACATACTGCAAGGAAGTTGTATATCACCCCACTGATACTGACCAAGTTTTCAGCAAGATTTACTTACTTACGCACTTATTAGAGAAACATAGAACCAAAGCTGAAGTGCAATCATACACATATAGACCCATATCAGTGAAGGAAGAACAGCCGCCTCTAACAGCAGTACTTAGATGAAGTCAGAGTTAGAAATTCTTACATGTATTGTCATCTATGCAGCAATAAACTATCTACAAAGCTACCATCTGTTGGTTGTTTTGCAAGTATGGTCAAATGTCATGACAGACACAGAGTGTACATACCCGTGTGCATGTACACGCAGAGTTCACATACGGTATACGAGTTTTAAGAACTATTTCCAATATTTTAAGAGCTTAAGAAAGCTCTTTACTTACCAAGTAAATACCATGCAATGTTTCCTGAAGGATCTCTTTAAAATACAGTTTTTCTAAAACATTACCTTTTTTCAAAACAAAACCAAAACAAAAAACCAAACACACATGGTCCAGTTTTCTGGACCATTTTTCCATAGAAGTTCAATTTTTCCATATTAAGATTATTTAAATTGATGTTTTGCAAGACAATACCTTTTTTCTTTTCTTCCTTTTTCTTTCTTAAATGCCTCATTTTACACTCTTCATGAGGCATTTCTACTGCATATTAGACACACAGTAATTTTTGCAACTCACTGTCTACACTTTTCTTCCTCTTTAGAAAAAGAAACAAAAAACCCCAGCCACAAAAACCCTCAAAAAACTAATTCTTCCTTCTCATTATATAAAAGTAAGCTGGCAAAAAGGTTTACACTGTCTACATACTCTCAAGGTGATCACTGCTGCAATGAAAATATTAAGGATTCCTAGGTAACAAAACACTTTAGAGGATATGCTTAAATGTTTTAGTGTCTGGTTTTGTTACAGTTGCATTATGCAGCTAATACTAACTTTCAAAATAGCATCTATTTGTTAGATTTTGTCTATTGTTTTTTTAAGACTTCAGTGAATTAAAAAAATTAACCAAAACAATCACCAAACCATTGTGGGAACTATAAAAGATATGTGCTTTGGTGTTTGTTTTTTTGTTTTTGTTTTTTTAATTTAATTCACATTTATTTTCAGATTTTTTTAATGTTGTTTCTTACTCCTTTATGCAATGAACTGCAACCTAGTCGAATTACTGCCTGATATGATAACCTAGCTAGAGGTACACAAGCAAGTCTTCAGCTGAAGTTGAAAAATGAAATCTCTTCAAAGGAATTTCCTGAATAATATTAAACAGAAGGTAGGCTACTCATCATAAACCTCTAACACAACGAACAAGAAATGTTTCAAGTGTCCAAAAGTCTTTCTGAAGTTTTCCATCTTCTTCTCTTTTTTTCTACTATCTAAAATGCTTTACATTTGGCAAGCAAAACCTGTCTTGTTAGGATAAGGTCCTTCTGTGAATTAGCAATTTAAAAAACTATTATAGTTTAAAAAAAAAGCAGTCTTAATTTTTTTTTTTTTTTTTTTTTTTTTTAATTTTTTTACCTTGATGCTCCAAATGCTGTGCACGTGAAGTACAACTGTCTCGTTTCAAATGGAATTAAGAAAGGACACTTGCTTGTTAGTTGCTCACACCAGTCTGGCAAAGCTCCACTTGCTAGTGCCAAGGGTTCCTGTAGTTTAATGCAAGGAAAAAGAAAAAAAAGTGTTTCTAATATTAGACTCAGGTTGTCCCAACAAGTTTGTAACTAAGTACACAGACACCCAAGTACAGAGTTTTCACCTGTGCTCGAGCAAGTTTCTTCCTTCTCAGCAACTGCTACTTTTTTTTTTTTTCCCCTTTCCTTTCTTTTAAATGCTATGAATGAGAAGTTCACAGAGTTTCTAGGACTCAGGAGTGGACACAGGGTGCTTTGGCACAAACATACTAAAAGCTGTAGTAATCTCTGGGATATGTACTACTCAAAGCACTGTGGGGAGATCAGAGTATACAATTACCTGGAGAGAATTGCTTCTGAGTTTCGCCCAAAAGTGATTAGATACTACCTCCTTGATACCAGAAGACACAAAAGAAACTTTGTGGTAGTAAAGATGATCCCCACTGAAATATTAATATAGTCCCTTGTAAAGTACAAGTATAATAAAAAAATACTGCAGAAATTATTACTACAAAGATATTCAGGGTGCCTGAACAGCCTTTAAAAGAACATGAAAAACTGAACTTTTTTTTTTTTTTAATGAATAATTAGGGCAACTTAACTGCAATTTAAAAAACCTCAAAAAGCAAACAAGAACCGAGCAAGCCAAGAATCTTCATCTTCTTTAAATCTTTGCTAAAGAAAATGTAGTTCTACTGAAGAACTACATCTTAAAGTTTTCCTTTTAACACATCTAACTGACCTAGTACCAAGAATATGTTTTCTAAATGCTATTTTTGAAAGCTTTATGTGGAATGTATAAACAATAAAACATTTGTGAACCCTAACACAATTAATTGCCTTTGTTACAATATCATCACGCAGACTTACATACACACTACATGGTAACACCGATGTTTGGTGCAGAAAAAGAAATTATTCTTCATAACCAAAAGATATAATTCTATTACAACTTTTTTCTTGGTATGTTTTTATTCAGACAAGCCTGTTGTTACAGAATTTACTCATCCAAAATATAAGGATGTAAATATCATATGAAACAATTCAAAAGTCAAAATGGCAAAAAAGCTAATAATTTCAAAGTAAGGAAGAGTATAATAGAGTCTTAAAAACCATATTACATCTATACATTGTGCATAATACATTAATGTAATACCTCAATCTGTTGCAGAATCTTTGTAGTAATTTTTTTGCTTGTGAATTCATCTGGTGGAAAGTTAAACTGAGGGTGCTCATCTCCTTCTGAAAATATCAAAAGAAAATTTTTCCTTTATTTTGTTTTCATAAAAACATTTAAGAAGCTCTGCTAGATAGATGCTAGATGTTTTCATTAAAACATTTAAGAAGCTCTGCTAGCTTACCTTCTTGAGAAGTTCGTGCTGTGTAAGGGTCACTAGCAACTATATACAAAATGCGAAGTAACTGCAGAACATCTTCTACTCCACAGGAGTTCTGCCCACTGCCAGCTTTGGCCTGAGGTTGTTCCTTTGCCAAACTAAGGATATCAGAATTCTGAAGAGTAGAAATGGCCCCTTGACTTAATCCAGATTTTGATCCATGTTCACAAAAATCCTGTAAAAAAAGAATTGTTAAGAATGAAAACTCTGTGTGTTAATATCTTTAGGACTACACACTCCAAGTTAATGATTTGAAAAATCAGAATGGTTACTGTGTTTAACCTCAATACTTAGTTAAATTGTGGATGGTTCAAATCATGATTCGAATGCATTTTAACATGACTATATTTAACAGAAGACATTAAAAAAAAAAAAAGAGCAACAAAACCTAAACTTGATATTGGCATGTGAACATTCAACTTCCCTATCCATGTCATATCCCTCCTCCACAAGAATCTTTAAAGCTGCAAAACAAAGCACACAGCCATTCATAATGAAAAAGTTTGGATGCAGACATATACCTTGTATGCAGCTATGAGCTGGGAACAATTTCTGTTTTTCCTAATACTTTTATTAGTGCCGGTTAATTTCCAGTGGCGCAGGAAAGCTGAGTCTGCATTCTTCTGCAGGTAGGTTATCAAGTCATTCTTTGGTAATTCGTCAGTGCCAAGGTACTGCTCCACATGCTCTACTGACCAGCAACCCTACAACAGGAACCACCAAATGTTGGTTTTTCCTGATTGTAAAGTCTTTAAGATTTCACATGCATTACTTATTGTCTTTATTAAAGGAGCATGCATTTACAAATATACTCACTCATACCCTTTAAGTAATTGAAAACTGTTAGTTTTTTTAATGTAGCATTTCAAAAACTTCAATAAGATTTGTTTTGCTTTTGTTTAAACAGCCATAAAAATATACACAAAGGCACAGAAGTCTTACCATTTTTCCACTTTCTTTCTCTTTATCAGAATCCTTCATTTCTCTGTACATGATTCTAGATATCAAAACAATGAGTTAATATTTCATACTCATAGCACATCCTCTAAATTCTAAAGTTATATATTGACTTGTTAGACATTATTGACATTCAGGTAACATGATGTAAACCAGCAAATAGCAGCTGCTCTTTGCTGCGCAGAACATCTGGGATACCCTGATGCAGCAAAGTTCTTAAACTCATATCTAATTTTCATGATGTCAATATTTATCTTGCAAAGTATTCGATTTATGTTTCCTTAAGTGAGGTTTGAGTAATCAAACAACCTTCATTGTGCAAATTTCCCAAACCAACTTTAGGTTCTTCACTACGCACGCACCAGCTCTTTGAAATTTTGAAGTTCTAGGGTAGTTTGCTGTGTATTAGCTTAGGAGATTACACATTTACAACCATTTCTCATGCTTTCTAACTAGAAAACAGTTTTGTTACAGCACACAATTTTTGACACAAGGCAACTCAGAAGATAGGTGCAACACACAAGCACTGCTGAAATCTGAAATACAAAGTTCAAAAAAACTGCCACCACCTTACTGCAGTTCTTGCTTTCATATTGGTTAGTTTTCTAGCATGACAAAAGTTACACTGGTGTGGTAAATGGAAAATATACACAATCATATAGTCTTATAATTTCTGTCTATTACTATAAAGCAAGTAAGGTCAAATTAGGGTAGAAAGAATAGTCGAGGTTGGAAGGGACCTCTGGAGTCCTAGTCCAATACTCCTGCTCAAATGTTATGTGTAAACGGAATTTCCCGTATTTCAATTTGAGCCATTTTCTTCTTGTCCTTTCACTTGTCGCAACAAAGAAGAGCCTACGCTCTGTCTTCCTTACTTTCTCCCATCAGGTATTCAGACACATTGGTAAGATCCACAAGCCTTTTTTTCTCCAGGCCAGACAGTCCCAGATCTCTCAGACTCTCTTTGTATGATAGATGCTTTAAGCCCTTTAATCATCCTAGCAGCCCTTTGCTAGACTCACTCCAGTGTCCGTGACTCTTGTACTGAGGAGCCCTGAACTGGACAGAGCACTCCAGATGTGTCTCACCACTGCTGAACAGCGGGGGAAGATCACCTCCCTCAACCTTCCTAATGCAGCCCAGGATGCTGCTGACCTTCTTTGCTGCCAGGGTGCATAGCTGGCTTGCACTCAACTTTATGTCCACCAGGACCCTCAGGGTCTTTTCTGCCAAGCTGCTTTCCAGCCAGTTGGCCCCCAGCCTGTACAGGCAGTTATTTCTCCTCAGCTGCTAGACTTTGCATTCCCCTTAGTGGAACTTCACAAAGTTCCCATCTCCCCATTTCTCCAGCCTGATGAGCTCTCTCAGAACAGCAGCACAACCATCTGGTGCAACAATGACTCCTCCCAGTTCTGTTTTGTCTGCAAGCTTGCTGAGGATCTGCTCTATCCCATCATAGAGTTCATTAATGTAGATGTTAAACAGTATTGGACCCAGTACCGACCCTTGGGGTACACCACTAATGACTGGCCTCCAAGCTGGACTTCATACCAATCTGATCACAACCATCTGAGCCTGGCAGTTCAGGCAGTTTTCAGACACTATCTGGTCCATACTTTATTAGTTTGTCAGTGAGGGAGAAAGCATTGAAAGCCCTGCTGAAGTCCAAGAAAATACCATCTGCTGTTTTTTCCTCATCCACTGAGCTAGTCATCTTATCACAGAAGGCTATCAGATTGGCTAAGAATGATTTCCTCTTCATAAATCCACATCATCTACTCCCAATCACCTTCTTGTCCTTCATTGTTTGAAAATGGTTTCCAGGACTATTTCCATCACCTTCCCAGGGATGAAGGAGAAGGTGACCAGTCTGTAGTTCCCTGATCTTTCCTGCCCTTCTGGGGGAGAGGAGTGACACTTGCTTTCTTCCAATCCTCAGAAGTGTCTCCCAATCACCATGACCTTTCAAAGATAACCAAGAGTGGCCAGCTCTAGTGGGTGCATCCCACTGGGTCCCATGGAATTGTATTCCTGTTTCTTTAAGTGTTCCCTAACCTTTTGCCCTTCACATCCCTCACCGGATTTAACTCCAGATGGGCTTTGGCTTTCCTAGCCCCATACCTTCATGCTGAGACAATGCCTCTATATTTCCCCTGGGTCACTTGGCCCTTCTTCCACCTCTTGCATGCTTCCTTTTTATGCTTTGAGTTCTGTTGGGAGTTTCTTGTTCATCCACACAAGTCTCAACTGCCTCTGCCTGACTTCCCACACATTGGGATGGATTGTTCTTGAACCTGGAGGAAGTGATCCTGGAAAAATCAATCACCTGTCCTGGACCTCTCTTCTCTCTAGGACTATATCCCCATGGGATTCTTCCAAGAAGATCCCTAAGCAGACCAAATTCTGCTCTCTTAGTCAATTGCTTGACTTGTGAAATATTATTAACAAGTCACAGTTGAGCATTAGAGGTTATGACACTGTTTTGTAGTCACAGCACTAGCTTTAAAACCAGTAAGAACATCCTGACATAAATGCAAGAAAAAATAACTCTAGCATTAATTCCTACAGAGGAGGAAGAAAAACTTCACATTGTTTCACACCCTTTTCCTAATCGGTCACAGTGTTCTCTACACGGAATAACAAACTTGTGAGCTTACGTGTACGTTGGCTCCCAAATACGTCTAAGTTTGTCAGATTTCACGTTGCCATTACAGGAAAGCTGTAACAATTTCTGTACATAGTAAAAGATGGTTGATCGAAAGTTTGTTAAGGGCAGTTCTACTTCTCGAGTTGTTCCAAGACCTGAAACTTTCAAGGTAAGTGCTAAACGTGGCGAAGGCATGCACTCAACCTCTTCCAAGAGTTCTGAATGAGGTGTACCTGCATGTGAAAAATCATTTGAGAAGCTGTTAATACAAAATATATAATGCATGACAAGTTGGTTTAAACAGTAATAAAGTGGCTTAATAAGGAAGTGTGAATACTTCCTCCACACATACCAAAGAGATGATACTGAGTTGCAACTATGAACTATATCTAAGGGCTGTAACTGCAGCACTTCTCTATGCGAGTAAAGCTAACAGGAATTTTTGAAATCCCTACTGATCCTTCTGTCTTGATAATATCCCCTTTAATATTATCGCACTACATGCATTCTTCTTTTCATACACAATTATCTTCCTGTTGTATTAACTCGTTTCAGTTCACCAAATCAACAATGGCTAGTTTCCACATAAGCTAAACCTACGTATTCCTTTCTGTAATGAACATTGACTACACCCACACTGCTAAACAAGAATGAACTACAGAGCAAGATCAGGTGCTATGCTGCTGGTTGTGCAGACTGCTGAATTACGATATTAGCTTTCCCCTTGCCTCTGCTTTGGACTGTTTCAACAAGCCCTCTCCAGTCAAAGCTCTCTGGGTAGCTCAACACACAGATTATTCCCTGCAAGTGGAACCAGACATAGCAAGAGACTTATCACTAATCTGAGTTAAATTAATGAGTATGCTTATTTTACACAGCATTTAATTTACTTTTCCCTCAATAACGCTTGGACCTGCAGAGGTAGATGAAACCCTTATTCAAACAGAGAAAAGTCGCACAGCCACAAAAGCATGTTGTACTGGTTCATAGTGATAGGATCCCCACAGCCCAATGGGCCCTTAACAGTGAGTCTCCACCCTAAAGCCAGATCAAGTATCACAAATGTCTTGTCAGCATACCTGGTGGAGGGATTTCTAAGTCAGTTGTCTGCTGAACATTAGTACGACCAGGTCTTGGGTCAAAAGCAGGAACCAGAGCAGAAAACTGCCGTTTCAATACATAATCATCATCCCATGTTCTTCTACGGCCTCCTTTGGTTTCATACTCCTCTTCTTCCTAAAAAAAAGTAGTTATTTTTTAGATTCTGCTACAAAAAATCATTTGATCTGAAATGTAATAGTTAGTTAGGGAATAGAGCAGTCGTGTAAACTAAAATTGACACAAAAGAAATCAAAGCTGGCACGTAACAGTATTTATTCCATTTAATTGGTCAAGCAGGAATCAAAAGAATTATCAAAATCACAGACATACAGAAATCAACATAAATTGGCTAACCTTACAACAGGTGTATTTACAATTTCTGGAAAGAATGAAGCTTTCCATGAAGCACAAGAACATAGGGAAATACAGTATTGTAGACCAGCAAACTTTGTGTAGATATTTTGTGTATTCCACAAACTTTGGAATATCAAAGATTCAAATAAATCAATGGTGTACAAATAAACACATTAACTTTTCTGAAACCAAGAAGTATTTTTTGAAAGTGTATACATATATTGGTATACAACGTATACACATTTTATCCAGAGATTAAATCAAATACCAAAATACTGGAACTATGATGGTGGGAAGAAATCTAATTTTCAGTAAGTCTTAGCAAGTATTAATTGCTTATGACTGTTCTACAATAAGTTTTTAATCTGTTCAACGCCTCATGGAGAAGAATTACATAGCATATCAGAGGGATATGCTATACTTGGGTTCCAGAACCCAAGAAAGGAAAATTTTCTTTTCCAGATCTGATTCTTGCTGCGTAATCTTAAATAAAGGCTAATTTAGCTATTTCCGCTTCTTCCCATGAACAACAATAGTAACTACATTTAATAATTTCTGAAAAGTGATCAACAATCTACAAACTAAGGTGGTTGTTTGCATTGTAGATCCATTTAAGTAGCATTGGCTTTTCCCATTCCTAACTTCCTATGTTTGTGCAGATAGTGAAATAACGAAATATTTAGTAATGTATTTGAGTTTCTATTAAAAGCGTAACCATAGTAGGTTAGAGTGCTAAACACTTTGGTTCAAATGACTAAAAGTTGTGCATATTAATTACAAGAGGAAGTTTCTATAATTCCATAAAACAATATTTACATTTATGTAATAAACATTAAAGTATCATTAGTGAAGTCTTATATTTTTTCTCTTAGACCTTGCAACATCCATTCTGGTCATTTCAATGGTGGTAGAAGACCAAGTATTCATCATACCACTGAAGAACCACCAAATGAAAAGCTAAAACTCACAATAATGTAGGCAAGACCCATGTGGACTAACCTGCTGGGTTTTGCCTTTTTTTTTTTTTTTTTTTTTTTAAAAAATTTTCCTCTGGCATACTTAAATTATTACAGTTTGCTTCACACAGGCCTATAGTTAAACACATCCCAGAACCGTATCATTACAAAATTCAGCAGCCTACCCACAGTTACACCATTTCATCAGCCAGTGAACTAGTGATTCATCATTTCTACTGTCTGTCAACTTGTTCCCAGGTTGTTTTTAAGATGGTAATTCTGACCTATGAGGTCTCAGGGTGTGCTGGTGTTCAAAAACACTCTTCTCTGGAATAAACGTTGAAGGTGGTACAATCAAATTCATACAGAAAGGGGACTGCCCTGTTCGCTGTCCTACGTAGTCAGGTCTTGCAATTTTATCACACCCATTTGAATGCATGAGAAAACAGCTTTCTTCATGAGAAACAGCAATACTCAAAGTATATGCAAGACTGCAGAAAAGGGACAATGACCTATCTTCGTAAAGTAGTACTCAGTTTGCAGCCCCTGAACAAGTATAATATGATTTTAACTTTGGCATTTCATTTAGAGTCTTAATGGATAGGTACTCCAAACTAGTAGTCCTAAATCTAAATACATTTAATTAATGGAAAGATTATAGCTAGGACCCCATACTGCAAAAAATTATATGAATTTTTAATGCATCTGTTAGTCAATTAAGACATCATCTATTCTAAATATACCGTACCATAACTTCCTCATAGTCTTGATCTTCTTGGTTATCATCTTCATTTTCATCATCTTCTTCATCTGGTTCAGGTAGATCCTCATCATCATCTAACTCTGCCAACAGAGTACTAGCTCGGCAGCTATCAAGAAAATCTATAAGACATATATATATATTTACATAGAGAACAAAAGACAAGAATAAATTTTAAAGCAAAATTTTGAAAATTAAAGAATAGAAGCATTGGGAAAAGTGAAAAGACAACAAACAAGAGAAAATTAAAACATTGCTTATGGCATAATAAGATTAAAAGCTGTAATAAAAGCACGCACCTGACAAAAAGTCCAGGGGTCTAGTCAATAGCATAACTAACAAAAGAAGCACTTAACATTTATATAATTAAGAGTGATCAGCAAGAGTGATCAGTTTCTCATTTGCTTATATCAAACATTTTATAATTACACTTATTTTAAATTACAAAAGATCACCAAAAAATGGTACACAAATGTATACTGTCAGATTCTATGTCTAATTAATTTTAAAAACACGTTAGTGATGTAATTTGCACTAACAATGTGTGGCTTAGACCTCAAATTACAATGTAAAGGACATTTAAAATAAACAGTTAAGAGTAATATTTTTAAAGATTCAATTGCTAATTAATTTCTGTAACAAGAAGCTGAAGACAGATAGAAAGTTCAATTTCACCCACCTAGTAGTAAGACTTAAAAACCAACCCCCCAAAACCAGAAAAGAAGTTCACAGCAATCCAAGGCGAACTGGGATGAATCTTTGAACTTCTACATTTTTCTATACACATATAAACTATGTATACCACCCAAACACCCTCTGAATTGTTGTCAACACCCCAACAGAAACTTTAAGGTAACTCTATTTGCCCAGTTCTTTATGACATATTTTAAGACTTGTCACCCAAACAAAATATCAAATGAGACTCAAAAATTAAAAGAATAAAGGGAGATGGCATACGCAGATATCTTAATCAACTGCCTCCAAGAAGCTCAATTCCAATATCCATTGAAATTAACACATATTTTTAAAGCAATTTCAATAGGCTATAGGAGAGGCAAAATAGAACACAATCTTAATCCAATCAAATTTTAAACAAATCAAGTATCTTTTCTTTCAAGAACATCTCACAATCCAATAAACTTTACATTAGGAAGTATTTTCTCATATCTAGCCCAGGTTTTTCTCGACTTCATTTCATCAACTTAATTCCTAGATATTATCAAACTAATTAACTACAACCTTCTTTCACAGTATTCATATCCTGCAAATAACTTCTGTCCTAATGTCTGTTTCTAGTATATAGTGCCCATGTAACTCTGGATTTTGCTCCTCAAATCATATAATTCCATTCTCCATGTCATTTTCATTTCTGTGTTCTTTCCGATTTTTTTGCAATTACTATTATGGTATTGAGATACCTGGAACCCCATATACTATTGTAAGTGTATAATGTGCATAATGGCAGATGCTTTTCAATCACTGAGTAATACAAGGTAACTCACACTGAGCATGTAGCATGCCTATACAACACAATGAGAAATAACATTTTGATTTTAATTAGAGGTTCATATGCAAACTACTTAGATACTAAACTCATTTGATTAAGGAAAAGATTAAGTGCCTAAATAAACTATACCATAAATAATAATAATGTGGAATAGAAACTGCTGAAAATAAAGATCTGAAAACATAAGGAAATACTACTATGTTAACATTATTTTACTTACTGCCTTACAGAACAGCTCAACTTTCAAAACACTTTTCAGTAAATAAACTACTACATGAGAAAAATCATAACAATGGGAGAAAAGGAAAAATCATTAATGGGAAGTCTGCTTATGTTCATTTAAAAATGAAACTTACCATATAAAGAATATTCTGCCTCCTGACCTGTATCGCTCTCACTAGATGTTGATGTTAGGCTAGTAGTTAGAGTATTACTAAGCGACTGACCAACAGATAAAACTGTAGTTGCTGTAGCTACATTGCTGCTGCTAGTAACACTGGATGTAGACATGGTCACTGTTGATGTGGTACCAGTTGTAGTCAGATTAGGAAAACTTTGGGCACCCATAAGAGGAGAAGCTATAGATAAAGATATGGTAAGATAAAATAAATGATTTGATGACTTGAAGAGTACAATTTACATGCATGAGCCCTGTGTTGAAAAATATATTTGGGGTTGAAAACTTATCAGATGTAATGTGTTATTTTACAATAAACAATAACAGACTAAAGGGGAAGGATTTCCCAGTGCAAAAGTGCACCCTACAATGCAGATGCTCACTTCTGAGCATATTCCCTTGCATACATTTAAAACAAATAATTTTATTAAATAAATCCCCAAATCCCACTGTAAATCTGAAATTACTTCATTTCATTTTCAACATAGGAAAAGTATTTCCAAAATCTGTTATTCCAATACTGTGTCTGTCTTTAAGCCTAAAAGGTAATAATTTAACCACTAAACAGCAATATAATTAAAATTATACAGGGAAAACAGTTTAACGATACATAAATGAATTGAGAACAGAACATAAGACAAATGTGAAACTTGTGATTTTTGTGCATTTTTCTGAAGTTCTTAAAGCAGCTCTGACTTGTTATCTTTCACATAACTATTAGCACATATGTTCATGATGGGCAACAAGCCTGACTTGGCAGTACTGCGAAACATGTGACTGAATACCTTACTTATGTTGGATGATTTATATAAATAATTTTCAGAATAAGCAAGCAACAACTAAGAAGTCACCGTAATGCACATTCAAATAAAACACAGTAAATGCATTTTAGTTAACAACTGAAACAAGACTGAATTCACTGTAAACTCAACAGAAAGAATTTCAGGTAGTGTACATAACTGAGTATAAGTTATACCTATGTGCAACTACACATCTACATCCCAGTCTTCAAGAACATTTTCTCACATGCTTATCTTCAAACACAAGAGGTTAATCACATGTTTGCACGTGCAAATTTGAGGGGTCACCGATACTTAAATTTAAACCATATGTTTTTCTATCTACCTTTTCTAAAATTTATCAAATGCAAGTTTTGCAGTTTTAAAGTAAACATTTTCATTATTGCAGCTTACGTAAACTGAGACACTGCTTTCTTAAAAAAAAATTAATCTAAATTCTGAATTTCAGGCTATTATTATCGAGGTTTGCAAAGGTAACTACCCTTGAAGAAGGATACAATACAACAAAGATTCTTCCCCTAAGTGCATTTGGTAGCTTTCTGAGAAAAATAAATGTTATACTTTCTATTTGTGGTGTTTGTCAGATAGTCCTTTCTTTTTTTTTTTTTTTTCCTTAGGAACATAAGTAACAGTTGGTAAATAAAAATATAAAAATGCAATCAAAAAAATCAGCAAAGGTGACCCAAGCAGGGATAGCACTTGAAATTATTTCTATGCGTGGGGAGGAAGAGAGTCAAATTTAAGTTTAGAGTTGTTAATAAGCCTATGCTCATCTCTGTGAAAGCACAGAAATTTTCCAATCCAAAGGGCTTTTCTTTTGTTAATAACTTGAAAATAAAGTGTTCAGTATTCATATCTTCCACTCACTTCTAATTAATAACAGTAAATTCTTTGCTGTTATAATAAACAGAAAAAGCCATTAAGCGTCAGCATTTCATTTGCTCTGAATTCAAGAACAAATTGAAACTGGCTACCCTAGACACCACTTAACTCCTGGCAAATACTGATGTTTTTAAATGCAACCACTACAACAAATCCAAAAGAGACTTAAATCACTAATCATGATTTCAGACTTGACTTCTTAAGTGGGGGGGTAGGGTGGGGGTGGTGGTTTTTTTGTTGGTTGGTTGTTTTTTTGAATGTGGACAGGCCAAAGGCGGGAAAAAAAAAAGAAAAGGAAAAAAAAAAGTCCAAGATTTTTTACAATGCTCTAATATAACTTCGGTGAGATTGCTAAGATTTAGTCTCTGATCTCTTTTTGGGGCACAAGTTCCCATTTACAGTTTCTATTTGTATAAAATGTATAAAACAAAGTAATTCCTACATGAGGGATAATTTTAAAGTATGAATACATTTTAATATTAAATCCAATTTTTAATTTGCCACATTTTTATTTCCAACTTTAGCACTGTATGATATCAAACATTAATGAAATCTGTTAAACATGCTGTTGAAATACCTTACTGTGTTTTTCAAACATTCTCTCTCCCCGCAGCACAAAACTACTTCAGAACCAGAGGCACTGACTATCTGCCTAAAAGGGGATCAACTACTGGAAATCTTCCCTTGAGTATCTTATTCACATTTTTAATGCAGGCTGCAAACATTTCCCCCATGGTATCACAACAGGAATGTAAGAATACATTAAAAAGTCTCCCCAACAAAAAAGAAAAACACTCACTCAAAGGAAAAAAAGTTTAGAAATGCTAAAAGCAAACACCACATTTTTAAATAAGGAAGCACACAAGTTCTAGAAAAGCATGAAAGCTTAACAAGAAACTGAGTGCTTCTTTCTGGTTTGGGTAATCTTACTTTTTCTAGCTTGCCTAACTCATGAAATGGAGCTCTCCAGTTAAAATACTATCACCATTACTGAACAAAATACCTAACAAGGCTGGTTGAGTAACAACTCTGATGGGAGCATGCTGAAAATTCAGAAGAGCGAACTCACTCACAACAAGCAGGTTTACAACTTACCTGCTAATACCTTGACCCTACGCATAATCTGAGAACTTGCAAATGTTAAAGCGTGTACATAATCCCATTTAAATCATTAACTACAAATTTCCTGACACTTAATATGCCTGAACAGTTTGCCAAATCTAAGCCTTAATGACCATACCATCTTTAGAAAATATACACAGTATTAGAGTTCATTCAGTTATTCAGCCTGATAGAATGCAGGAATCTACCACAATTTCATCATGCTGCAGTTTGCTTTTTTCTTTCTACTGTGTTCTTAGTTCCTAAGCTCAGAGACTTCACAATATGCACAAACTGCCTTTCCTGAGGAAAATGGAAAAATAACAGAAATAGGCAGATACAAGGTGAGTATGCAAAATCTACACAGATCAGAAAGCAAGAGTATCCCACATTAGTTACTGTTGCCAGGCTTCCAGTCTTTCTAAACCATACTCTCTCTCTTCCTATGCATGTAATAGACAAATTCAAATTATTTTCTATTTGATGGGTACCACAGTGTAATCTGACACCACAGGGCAACGTAACACTTTCCAGCTGACATGAACTCTGTGAGCTCTTCATGAGTTCTACAGGTACACACAAGGTCGAGGCTGCTCTAAGTTCATTTCTCTATTAGGCCAACAGAATCCAAACTTCTTTAAGTCTAATGAAAGCCAAAGAAACAACAAAAGCTTCAACTATAAATAAACATAGCTTACTTACTTGCAGTACTCATGACATTTCTTCCCAAAGTATTAGTATTGTTATCACTGCTACTTCGGCTTAAATTCATGTTGTTTGTGGCATTGGTACGTGCTATGTTTGCCACTCTTCGTACAAAGGACTCCAGGCTGGAAGTTTCTCGAGAGGATAAGTTAGGAACACTTGCGCTGGAGCTCATTGGTGCCCCAGCAGCCAACAAAGAACTGACTGAGAGTCTGTTACTTGCTGAAGAGCTTAGAGGTCGTTGGGAAGCTGCTTCTTTATTAGTCAGTTCGGAGACTGAACTCACATCAGGAGAGCTTACACTAACAATTCCCATGGAGATAGCACTGGACTCCCCAGGAGTACGTATTGAGTTATCAGGACCTAACTTCCTCTCTGCATTTTCGTTTCCCATGTCCGCTGTTAAGGTGCTGGTGCTTGCACTGGAAGATGACCCTACTTCGGCCTGAGGCACACTATCAGCGGAAGACAGAACAACAATTGGTTCATGGACGTCAGTGCCTGAAACTATATTTTGCTCCATTACACTTTCTGATCTCCGCTCCATTTTGGTCGAACCCAAGCTGATGTCGCTGCTACTGGCCACGCTACACACAGAACTGCTGCTTCCTTTTCTACTTGAGGAGCCTGCAGCAGCAGTCGTCTTGTCTGGACAGTTGTTTTTCACCAAGCTGCTCCATGACTGCGTTGTGCCTGAAACAGTGGATGAAACAGGTTTGGGTGATGCCGCTGAATCAGGGTCGTACCCTGGTGCAAGCTTGAGGTCAAACTTTCCTTCTGCGCCCATACGGTAAGAGTTAGAGCCACCAGCATCCCAGGTGACATCAATCCAGCCTGGAAAGGGACAGGAGTTTGTGAGATCCAGCAGAAAGCAGACAGGAGCGTGTCAGACAGTAGCTCCACAATGTGGGATCAGCTTCTCATAAAGGTTGCATGTCTGAATTAATAAAGTCACTAAATAACCCTTAATGCCAATTAAAAAGGAAGTGTTTAAATCTAAATGACTTGGTATTTTAAAATATTGTTAACATTGAGGCAGCAACGATGATCAGCCTCTATCTTCAGGGTCCCAGAATCCAGCCAAAAGTAAAATTTCCTTCAGGAAGGAACCTGACCTACTAGATCTCTCAAAATGTTATTATTAGGTTCTCTAATAACAGAAATGTATATTAAAATGTATCATCATAACTTTATTAATATCTGTCAAGGAATTATAATTCTTGCAAGGATATTCTATAATGTTTTTCTTTGTTGGATGCTTGTCGATAAGCATATTTACCTGACAGAAGACATTTTATGAAACTGATTAGTTTGGGATTTCTTATTCTTGCTCTATAAAGTGAAAGAATTAATTTACTGATACTCAGCTTTTTAGTTCAATAATTTACAAAGACTCAAACATTTCTTAGTCATAGGAAAAGTCCTACGGCAGTCAGGTAAGGACTACTTCAAGTAAGAGTTCAGGGTTGCAAAAAGAATACATTTCATAGAATGAAACTTTATACTGGGACCAAAACAACACTGAAAAGAGATGCTACTCTTCAATTCCTTTATTAAATGATTATTTAGAGTACTGGTATTTTTTGAAGAATTAAATGCAATAAATCTGCAATAATGAGGGTAACATGCAAAATTTAGCTAACTAGAACAGAAATGGGGGCAAAACAATTTATTTTTGCTTGTCTGAGTATGTACCACAATCTCAGTCTCACCTAAAAAACTTCCTTCTGGTATTTCTTATTGTATGTTAACCGTAACAAAACTTCGTATCACTGTTTTAATTGATACATATTTTCTTTAAAAATAAAATCTCTAAAGCTCAGTCATCTTCTGTAACCTCAGACAGAAATTCAAAACAAGATGTCAGGTCCAGATGTACACACATTTTTCTTTAATAAAATAGAAGAGAGCTGATTTGAAGTAAAATACTCTTTTTAGTACTGTCAGGTGCACTTTTACCTTATAACTATCCAAAAGTCATCACTTCTAGACCAAAAGAGAAGATCACAGGCAATTTTCTATTTAGAAATATCACTCTGGAGGAAGAGTATTTTAAAACGGATAAAGTTTTCAGATATGATAAGTAGACATCTCATCCCACATGAGGAGGTTTAGATCCCATTATTCTTGTACAATTTTATTCCATCTTCAAGAGCTATATCTGAGTAGCTTCATGTCACTAAACCGCTTAATGGTAAAGTTGTGAAGCAAGTCTGATTTTTTTTCCTTTCTACAGTTTATTTGCCTTTCTTATCATATTAAAAAAAGAAGTTCCATACTGTAGTTAGACAGTATCATTTTTCCCCTTTATGAATATCTGAACAGGCTATTTTGTAAAAACATAATTAAATAACTGTTCTTGTTTTGTATAGTTCCTTCTCCTAAAATATTAATTACAAACAGTTTTAAATATGCACAATTTTTTAATACACATTATGTACTTGGAGTCTTATTGTTCCATCATTACAGGTCTAAAACAGCTCAAGATTTGTCTAAACTGGTCAATAATGACAAAAAAGTCAATGGGATACTATTTTCAAAACTCTGTTTGAAAGACAACTGTGGCAGGAATAAGAGTCTGCTGATACACGTTTCACATTGTTTGGTATCACCATTTCATAAATGAACCTTAATTTCACCTATGCTTAAATGGGAAAGTTTTACTGGAACATAGGAACAAAAACTCTAATTTAGTAGAATTCTACTCACCAATAATACCTAAAGTCTTCAAAGTGAGAATGTAGCTATGGATACTGTTGCATCTGATAAAAACAATATACAGATGACGGAAGAATTCCCTACAAGCTATACTGAATGGCTTAAAAAAAGACTGAAAGTTTCAAAACATTTTAAGACATTGTACTTTGGACATTTCTCCATGTTTGAGAGCTGACAACTCAAACTAGAAGAAATTTTAACATCTGGCTAAGAATGAGCCTAAGAGTGGCTGAAGATGCTTC
Organism: Mycteria americana; assembly: GCF_035582795.1. NCBI lineage: Eukaryota > Metazoa > Chordata > Aves > Ciconiiformes > Ciconiidae > Mycteria > Mycteria americana. The sequence continues at coordinate 43,505,224 of NC_134369.1, forward strand.
AGAAACAAGGCAAGTTTTATATACCCCAAAACAGGGGGAGAGAGGGGAAAAAGGTGGAAAGCACGTTCAGCTGACAAGATCATCACCTCCTCAATATCTTAGCTTCCTGACTTCCCTGGTTGTTGCAGGTTTTTATTTTGCTCCATCAGTTAATTACTTTTCATGCTCTTAATTAAAAAAAATAACAGCTTGATCCCAATGAAGCTAGCAAGGTAGAAAAGGTACAGGATACAACAGAAGTCAAGAAAAATATTGCAAATGCTAAGCTAGAAGAAATGAAGAAGGTAATTATAGATTTTGCAGGCCCAAAGCTTAATTAATCTGTTTGAATCAATCACCTTCATATACTTTTTCTTCTTTGTAACAGATGCCTAAATAACAATTTGGTATTTTAATTAAGCAAAGCTCTAGAAAAGTTTCATTTACAGCAAGAATTTTTTTCATGCATTAAAATGGAATTGCACAAATGGACCACAACAGTTGTGGTATTTGAGTTCCTTCTCCCCAAAATATTTAAAATTTTATCCACTTCTTCAAGACATTACAAAGGAAATACTTTAATGCTACCCATTCCACATGAACTAATCATGCTACAGACATTTACAAATTTGTGCTCACCGTTATGCAATTCTCCTGTAACAGTGCCTTCACCCTGTGGGCTTCCATCCTGATCTCTCCATTTCCAATCAATTCCTCTGATTACACGAGCTCCTGGAACCATATATTTCAACACCTGAGAACGGACCAAACGTCGCTGCCTTCGCAGATTTGCTTCAGCTTCTTTAGCAGCTTTTCCTACAAGAAAAGTAAATTGAAATGAAAAGACTTAAAAGTATTGAATGGGGAATAATTTTGAGCTTAAGTTTCTAAGCAAGTTCCAATGCAGAAGTTAACCTGCTTTTTCACACTGATTTTTATATTGTATGTTCACATTGGATGTACACATTCTTTTTCTTACCCAGCTGATCTTCACATACTCCATTCACAGTGCCATAAAGTTCAAATCCAGACAGGGAGAGGTAGTGTGTTTGCCCACTGGCATTCTTTCCCATCTGTTTTATTCTAACATGTCTCCAACCTTGTTTCTCATCTTTTGGAGGATCTAAAGGCCATGTTGCTGTAGACCTTTAAATTTATTAGAAAGGGGGTGTGGGTGCGGGACCAAAAAAAAAGAAAAAAAAAAGGCAAAACCAAAAAACCTTAGTACCAAAGCAAACAAAACCATAATGCTGATCATGTATGGATAAAATCTGAAAACTGCCAAGAACACAAGATACATGAAACCTATTAAAATTGGGGACAAACTCTGGATGAGTGCTGGTGATACTATTTTCTAAAAATATCAAACGCAAAATTTGCAATGATGGAAAAGCACAAATGCCATTATGTGAACCATACAGAGAACTTATGAATCACTTATTTTCCAGCCCATCCTTGATAGTTTAGATCACCTACCATTTCTTTATATAGTTACGTTATTACACCTACAGCACACATTAAATTAGTCTACAGCCAAGTACGTTTTTAACTGAGCTCAGTTTTTTATAAAAAGTGGTAAAATACACTAACATACCCTGGTTCGTTGAGACTACAGTCATCAACATGAGTATACAAAGTAGTCCAGTTCTGTCCATCCTTAGATACCTGGAAAACCCAATTTCTGAGAGCAGATCGTCCATAACCTCGAGCATGGCGTAATGTGTAAGCTGATGGTATAACCCAAAGGCCAAGATCTATGGCAAACCAAGCATTCTTATCATCATTAGTATGACAATTGAGAGCTGAACTGTCACGGCTTAGGATGTCTTCTAAACGGCCATAAGGCAGATTTCTTCCTTCTGAGGATGTAACCACTACTAACCCATAGGCTGCTGGATTTACCCACTCATATGCAGTTCTATATTAAAAAGAGAAATGTACTGTTCAATTATTACTTACATTAAAAACAAGTATCAGTAACATTTGACATCTACTGTAAATTGTATGTTACAGCTGAGTTTATTACAAACCAAAATGATTAATATAACTTTAGATAATTAGATAACTTTAGAGATGTTCCAAACATCACTTTACTACAGTGGTTAAAAAAAAAAAGGCAAAAACAACCCAACACAAACAAACAAAAAAACTCCACCAAAAACAAAAAAAAACCCAAACCCAAGCCAAACAAAACCACAGCAAACAAAAACAAAGACCCAAACTTCCCCACCCCTTCATTTCTTAGGTAAGCATACAAACAAATTCTCAACACAACAGAGATTCGTATTTTTCTATTATTTAAGTAGAGCAAAAAGAAATGTAATTATATTGATCAACAGTAAAAGCAAAGATACCTCCCACTCCTAAAAAAATTATAACAGATATCATTTCATCATGAATTCTCTCTCCCCACCCCACGGATCACAGTTTATTGTGTCTGACTTCAAAATATTTAGCTTTGAAGAAACTCACTTTGCATTTGTCCCAATCCAGTAAATAATTCCATTTTCATCAAAATCATGTTGATGCCTGAACACAAATGTTTGGCCTTCACGTAGCTTTCGTACAAAAACAAATGAAGCCCTATCAAAGTCGTACCACTGCTTTGCTACCTACATAGGAATGAAAAGAAATCAAATATTAGACATGCAGAATGCAACCATTCCTTGTGAACTCTGTGTGTGGTATGTTGCTCACCATTTTCAGGAGATACTGTTCTAGAGATTCAACTGTTGCCAACGGCTCCATCTTTAGCATTCTACCAGTTCGGTCTATTAAAGATGTCTCCCCTGAGGCACGTTCCAAACGAAACCTCAAGCGCCTTGTTAATATCTGAAAGAGTAGCTAAACATTAATATAGGCTTTTCTGTTTACGTTTTATAATTTTAAGAAAAGCAATATATTTGACTACAACAGTTTTAGTGGTGTATCAAGTATTTTTATTGTGCAACTTAAGCAACTATATTCTAATGTAATGTTTTAAAAAGTAATTCCCTAGTACTCCATTTTTTCAATTAACCAAACAATTTTTTAATATGACAGTCAATGTATAAGTCAATTACACATTCAAGCTAATGTTTTCTCACTTCTCATGTGTTTTCATAGCTTTTATTTCCAAATCTTGCAGACTAGCAACTACAATAATACAAAAACTGAAAATGCTTTTTCAAAATATTCAATAGCAGCAGTGTTTTTACAACTTTCTGCAACTATTTTCTAATAATTTAATGTCAAAACAGAAATATTCACACTTCACTGCCATCTTGCAAAATCCTGAAGAGTGCTTTCAAATAGAAAAAATTAAGACTCCACACAAACTGGACAAAAACAAGTAATATTTTTAGGCAAATTGCAGCTTTCCTTTATAAGAAGCTGCTGATCTTGTAGGTGTCTTGTATTACCAAATGAGCACACAGCCCTAGAAGGGACCCTTTTAACCATTATAGCCCATCTCTAGTCGTCTTATAATTGCCTTCCACAAAATGCTCATTCAAGTAAGTAAGCATACTTACTAGGGGGCCTATTCCCATATAAAGAGAACAATACTTGAAGACAAAAGAAAGAACAAACACATTATCTCTTCAATCAAAATTTACTTTCACTTCACAGTGTAAAAGTGACAGTAGAGGAACACCCAAACATTTGGGTTAAGTGTTAAGAGGAAATAAATGCCAAAAAGTTTGTTGTTCTTTACCTAATTCTATCCACCTTTACAAGAATATGTTTCATACAGACGTAATGTGTGTAACTTTTCCAGTAGAGGAACACCCAAACATTTAGGTTAAGTGTTAAGAGGAAATAAATGCCAAAAAGTTTGTTGTTCTTTACCTAATTCTATCCACCTTTACAAGAATATGTTTCATACAGACGTAATGCGTGTAACTTTTCCAATAGAGGAACACCCAAACATTTAGGTTAAGTGTTAAGAGGAAATAAATGCCAAAAAGTTTGTTGTTCTTTACCTAATTCTATCCACCTTTACAAGAATATGTTTCATACAGACGTAATGCGTGTAACTTTTCCTGACATTCACATACAACATTCGGTTGTGTATCACTCAGTATGATATATTGTTATCACTGTACATTTACCTGAAGATTATATGTAGATCCTGGTGTATCATACAAATGGAGAGGTAGACGTTCGATAGATTCTAACACTGCTATCAATTTCCGTATTAATGCAACTGCCGGACGACTGTGAAAGTGAACAGCTACCATGTTACCACACAACAAAGAGAAAAAAAATTCTACAGTATCTCAGAGAATAGTACCCAGCTGTAACAAATATCTCGGCATACTATTTCTAATTATATCACCTGTTCTAGTGACATGGTCACAGCACAGTAAGAAAAATATTAATCTGCACAGTGAGGAACAAAAGTCACCTTTATATTTGTCAACAGATGTACATTCAGTATAGTTGACTCTTACAGATAGAAGTAATTCAGTAAAATTTTCAATTGCTACTTCAATGGCAGATGTTGTCTTTTAAGAACAATTTTCTGTTCCAGAGAAAGACAAATTAAAATGGAAAGAACAGTTCCTTTGTCTTTAAATTATTTTAAACATACCATACTGCTTCACAGATGCAAAGTTTTTTTTGGTTTGGTTTTGTTTTTACCTTTCATCGTCTTCATTTTCACTGAATGCTGTTTTGAAAACATTTATTCTCTCTACCAGTTGACTACAGTCTTGTTTCACATCTAAATCGACATTCTAAGAGAAAAAAAAAAAAAAAACCAACAATATACATTACTTCTAATACAAAGCAATATGTTCATTCTTTATACTGGCAATAATATCTGTTTAGTCTCACTGAATTCCCTATTTAAAACCTGTACGTGAAAAGCTAAATGATATCAGCCACTAGAACTGACCATTGTTGATTTAAAGATTTTTTTAATGGCTTATTTGAGCTAAAGTCATCTATTGTGATAGCATATATTCAACGGGTAGACCACTAACTGGAGCAAGTCTGCCTGATTTTCACCAAGATGGGAAAAAGCCACATTTATAATAGAATTTTTAAATTAAGGCACATGCCTATGTTTCGGGTTTTTGTGGTTTTTTTTTTTTTTTTTTTTTTTTTTTAGAAAGCTTTTCTTCAGAGAGTTATGTTCTATAAACTCACATTATTTAAAACTGTAAGCAATGATTGAACTAAGCCACTACTGCACATTTCATATGGAGAAATAGTATTCTCATCCTTCAACAGCACAATTAAGTTTTCCAGAGCAGTCTTCATTAAATCTCTCCAAGTATTTTCTCCCTCAATACACTGGAAGACAAAAAGACAATTATGGTGAAACAAAGTAACAGTTTTTCCACTTGCTTCATTTGAAAAATAATGTCCCAGTAAAAAGGATGTAACTAGGAATTACATGCATTAAAAAACCCCCCATGTTTCAGACAGACATATTGCGACTTTCCTTTACATCATGACAGACTAGTCTGAACATTATCATATGATTTCCACTGATGTCACACATTATAAATTAAAGGAGGTACACCTACCTGTCTGTTTGTATGAAGTTCCCATGCAGACTCTAGCTGTGTTGCTATGTTCCTCAGTGTTACAACTACTCCTCGAGGCATGCTTTCAACAGCTTTAAAGTGATCATCATATAAATCTCTGGCCATAGTGCGTACCTGCAAATGGATTTTGATAATCAGAAGTCATACCTTACTGTAACGAGACTATTATTATTCGCCAAGATACTAAAAACTTGGTCATCTTTCTTAAAGAAGTCCATGACAGACACAAACAAATACGGAAGAACCGAAACCTATCATACATCATGAAACACAAAGGTTGTGAAAGGATAAAAGTACAGGAGAAATAAATGGGAAAGTACAGAATCTTACTGAAACTTACAGAAAGTAAGCTTACCATCATGTATTAAATTACAGCACAAAGGTAGGAGAAAAGACAGGACTCTCAATCTGTAAATCTGTTTCTTTAGAACTGTATCACAGATCTGGTAATCTCTTTAGAGGTAAGATTAAGGGAGTTTTGTATGGTTCCTGAATGCTCTATTCACATTCCTTAAACAAATTCATACAAAAAGTCCTTATGTGACCTTATACTAAGAATTACTTTTTCTACAAAGTATGGATCATACAAGATACAGATTTGATAAAATAAGTCTTGTGAAACAACATTTTGCTTATAAGAAATTTCCCCAAAAATATTTCCTTTTCATTATCATCACATGTCCTACAATAATATGTTTCACAAGCTTTGGAGCTACATAGTGCAATCTCAGGTATGAAAGAGCACTGCCTTCCTTTTATCATTCCACCTATCCTCATTCACACAGTATCTTAATTTTCAAATTAGTGTCACATTTCCTCAGATATAAGTGTCCTTACATGCTGCAGATTTTTGGTACAGAACATATTAGCTGCACTGTTAGAAACTGCAAGAGAGGTCAAGACTGAAGATTAGCTTGAGCCCTTGTCATCAGCTGGCCATGGAATGTACTGTTATTTTGTGTTTTTGTAAAAAGCTTAATACTTGATTTCCTAGTCCCTCTTTTCTTCCCCACAGTTTGAGAAAGAAGAATTTTAGAGAGTTTAAAATGAGGGTGTTTACACATATTGCTTCACTACCACAACTCTTGCAATACAGACTGTTCACTTCCATCCTGCTATCTGTCACGATATCCAGTCTAAAATTAGGATCAGAATGTAGTAAATAGAAGTAACACATGCCTCTGATACAACCGTAGTATTGATCATAACATCTTTTCTTTTTGCATAAGAAAGAAAAACCTACAGAATTATACAAATACATGTCAGGAGGATTGGATTTCCTTACATTTTTAACAGAAAATTTGTTTTCCTCTAGAAGAGCACAGAGTTTACTAAGACTGCTGGATAAAAGCACATGCAGAAATGCTTTGCTCTGAGTGAAGTTTTCCCCTTCAAGCTTAGCGTAAAATTGTGTCTCGTTGAAATCAGAGAAGATTTTAATCCTCTAAGAGGAAACTACAACTCCATAAATATGTTATAAAATAAACCAAACTCAATTAAATTCTAAGTATAAAATTCACAGATGCCCACCAACCTTTTGCTTTGTCTTTTCCAGTTTAGATTTCAGCTTTCTTCCTCTTTTGCCTGTCCAGCCAGTCACAAATTCCGACCCTGCAACATATTTTTAGAAAAGTCACAATTTCTCACAGGTATGAAAGGCAAGCAAACAGAAAAACTACCTCATATACACTTGCTCCTACCTGCACATAACACATACCTACGTACTTACCCAAAGAAGTTTCAGCTGTAAACGAATGCTTTGTTCCTCTGTTAGATTCAAACACAAAGCCTGGCAGATCTTCTTTCAGTATTGTAGCTTGCTGACCATCGGAATTGTGAATAGCAATTTCTCCTTCTTTTAAACAGGTGAGTGACCAGTTTCCCACAGTAAGTTTAGTTGGCCCCGGTGCCGATAAAATTGGCTGGCTTGTGGTAGATGGTTTTACTTGGCTTCGAGCTCTTTGCAACTTCTCAAGGAACTCACTCCTACTTTCTATTTAAAAAGAAACAAACATTTTTTTTCCCAACAATTGATTCCACCATCATGTATCTCAAACTTTGTTTTTTTCCTCAAGAGCAAAACAACTGAGTATATTCAATGCAAAATTAAGTTTGAAATTAAGGATCTTAAAGTGTTCTAAATTTCTTCCCAGTATATTTCTGTAGTTCAACCGTTATTTATTCCATGATCGCATCAAAGTGGACAATGCAACTCTTTCTGAATGGTGCTATTGACAGATGTATTAATTCATCTGTACAGTTATAATAGGAAGATCAAAGAAATCCATGATAAACTTTAAGTCTTGCAAAAATAATTTATCTCGTTATGGCCAGCATGAACTATTCTCAAAAGTGAGTTTTTAGAAATAGGAAATTAAATGAATCCTCCAACAGGAAAACAGCAATCAATTCACAGCTTAAAGCAAGAGAAGAGATGTTCAAGCCATATAAAAAAACAGAAAAAAGTTCACAAAACTGAGTCTGACAATCAACATGTGCTAAAAGTAAATTTGAGCTAATAGCTATTTGCTCAGATTAAGTGTCAAAGGCACCCCCAAAAAAATGTTGTATAAGCTATACTAAAACTTTTATTTATCTCCTTTGTAGAATCTCTACATTCACCTCAGAGAAGGTAAGAAAGCCATAATTACATTACTTAATACAGTGACATTATGCTAATTCAAGTCATAATGCAGATATTCCTATTCCTTTTTTAGTAATTACAGAAATTTTAAGGACCTCTATATCTCTGAGAAAAACATGAAATTAAAAAAAAAAAAAAAATCTAACGGCACCACACGAGACTTGATTAAAAGCTAATATTTATATGGAGATATTTAATAGATGACAAACAGGATCATATCTTATTTTTTGGATATGTAGGTAATCTAGCCTGAAATTATTCTAAACAACTATGTCAGTTTTAATTAAATTATATTTTGATATTGTAGTAATTAAAAGGCTGCACACCATATTTCAAATGTTAATTAGCATAATTCCAGAAAATTTGATGAGCTCATTTAAAATTTTTTTAAAAATTAAAAATTTTAAAAATAAAAATTCCATATAAAATAAAAATGCAATAACCTCATTAACGTAAAGATTACATCTCAACTTCAAAGTTAACAAGTATCTTTATATTTCAGCATACTGTTTTGATAAATACAACTTTTGTAGTCCATGCACTTGCCAAATTGCTGTTTTCCTTTTGCTGCAATGACTTACGCTCTAGGTTTTTTAAATTTGCCATTTTTATTGTTGTATAATAAAAAAATAATCTCTATGCAAAGATAAATATGCACTCTTGAGACATAACATTCTTTATTGCTTAAAATTCATAGCATCCAGAGAGAAGGTTTATAAAAAGAATTTTGAGGTTTCATATGCAAAATTAAAATTCTGTTACTGAAACCTTTCCAAATTTCCATAATTATATTTTAACAAATTTATTATATAGCATGTCACACTGAAAGTGCAATGATTATACATAGTTGGGAATTTTGAGACTCACTTAAAGCTTCAGAATTACCATTAAATTTCAATTTTTGCATTGAACTTTTTTTTTTTATTATTTTTTTCTAAAAATTCAAAAAAACCCAAGTATTAAGCTAATGTGGAGAGGGGTGAGTACAGACCTTCCGAAAATGTTCATAGTATATATATTTCCCCCTCCTGCCCCAACTTTCATCATGTGAAACACACTAACAAACTCCATTACTCAACTCTCTGTGTTCTTGCCAGTTGTGAAGTTACTAAACAGTATACCATGAGATTAATCAGTAATGATTTAGGACAGCAGAACATATAGTATAGTTCAGGACTTAAAGATACTATTCTGAGTCTATACTGTACTGTAGTAATTTTAGTTAAACTTAACAAATACTAGTTTCTTATCGCTTAAGTAAGAGAGGCTGCTGCACACACTTAGAGCTAATGGTTAAAGGTCAAGCAAATTACACTGCAATGTCAGCACTCTTAGTAGATGTCTATTTGACAAAAAGTTGCAAGAAGCTTCATTTAATCCTAGTTTAGCTCCTTCCCTTCCATAATATCCATGCTAGGTATCTTGTTCAAAAACTTGGGATTTATTAAATCTTTTTTAAAAGACTGATACAAAGAGACACATATTCTTAAATTCTCAATCTGACTTCTTTTGTTTTAAGTTCTCTTCACTCTAAATTCATCTGAGCTGTCCCCATTCCACTCATCTTGCACAGGAGTAGTAAAGTCTTATCCCTACACCCACATCATTTGGAAGGAAGAAAGCAGAATTGGCATCCAAGGGCTACGAGGATTTAAGAAATTAACCTCACTGATCTTCTTAAAATTGTACCATATGATAAACAAGTATCTCAACACAGAAAATATTTACTTTTTAAGGTATTAGCCTTGTTAAAAAGAATGCAAAGATACATTTTCTGACCACCAAAAAAAAAAAAAAAATCTAGAAGTGGCTTCCAGCTGTGTTATAATCTAGAAACACACTATACCACATTTTGCCTTCATGCCCCAAAATTGATGAATAAAGTCATTCACATTTCATTTCTATCCCGAATCATAATATGTTCTGTTATTTCACTCAATGGTTTGTTGAAAACATAATAATATTGCAAAGCATTTTATGTCTGCTGGTTCATAAATGCATGAACTGTTGCAAAAAAGATGAAACAATAAAGGTTGTTTCTGCATCCAGAACAAGTTGTGTATTCTGTACAGAAAATCAAAACCACCTGTGCATTGCTAGTGCATAAGGTCTGTTCCCTTATCCTCTCTCCAACAAACAATTAAGACACTGTAATTTGTTTCCCAGTCTCAATAAGAAACTTTCCATTACTTGGTCTTCAAACCCATGCAATTTCATTCTGCTAGCTAGAAGCAAACAACAAATGGCCATTTCAACCGGCTTTTCCTGGGACAGCCACCACAAAGTGCTTTTAATGACTGGGGTGAAAAAATTAAGTATGCATGGAGAAGAATCAAAACAAAACAAAGTCAATACACTTTTACTGGCAAGATGTTTACTTAACACAATTCGCCAAGGAAGTAAAGTTATGGTCACATGCTATCTGGTAAAAAAACACCACAATTAACTGACCACCTTCCACCTGTTTACATCCTTTACTATTTAGTAAGCCAATTCCTGCAAAACAAAATAGCTCCAATCAAATTATATAAACAACTATAACAGTCTCGAAACTTCACTCGGACTTAAATTGTAAAGAGACTACCTGAACTATCAGATCCTCCTTCAGGGCTCCCACTGGAATACATTGTGGCCAGTTTTCCATCCAAGATAAATCTGAACCATCCATTACTACCATTAGATAGCTCCAGGGCTGCAGCATCACTCCAGATGTAGAGACAGTCCCTTCCCCTAATGATTGACCAGTCTCTCCAGTGATATGGTTTACCCTGTTGCAGTTCTTTAGCATCCTCCTGTGGTTCATCCTCCTGTAATAAAATTGTATTAAAACAAAAACCCCAACCTGTTAAAAAACCTCAAAACCAATAAAAAACAACACACAAAACACAGACATTTTAAAAAGGCTTGAGAAGAAAAAGAATTACTCAAACCAAAAGTACAGGAACTATACTTCTTCTGTCTGTAAAATGTATCTTTAGAAGTATTCTTTAATAGCGAATGATACTTTTAAGAAGTTTCCTTTCAAATACAGATTTATCTACTCAACAATAACAACAGCCTACTGACTGGGACATCCACCTCTGTTCAAAACTTGTATTGTGAGAAAAGAATCACAAAATGGTTGAGGTTGAAAGGGACCTCTGGAGGCCACCTAGTCCAAACCCTTGCTCAGACAGGGCCACCCAGAGCCAGTTGTCCAGGACCATGTTCAGACAGGTTTTTAATATTTAAACACTAAAAAAGCTTAAACACTAAAGAAAAAAAAAACCAACCCCAAAACAAAACAAAAAAAACCCCAACAACCCAAAACCCACACTAAAAAAGCTTAACTATACACTTAAGGCTTAACTATAAATCTTAACTGAATGGATAACAGAAGTGGTCTGTTATCCATTCAGTTCATCTGATAGGTCAGTAACATGACTGTTGGAAATTGGTAAATAACTTCAATATGCACTTAAGGTTTTCATTATGTAGAAAATTATTTTCTTTCTTATATTTTTAATATATTCCATAAAAATGTTTAAAACATCTGCAATTATTTGATGCAGGTACATTGAAAGAGATGCACTCTGTTCAGAAAGGGTTCATTTCATTTCACTTCCAAAACACCAGACAAAAACAAGTGTCAATCAACTTGACCACAACTAAGTATGAATAGGAAACTTCAGCAGATAATAGTATGCTAACAGAAAATGAAGTTACAGAAAACAACAACAAAAACAATTAAAAAAAAATGGTGTACGATAAGCATTAATTTAATAACCTAACCACCTTCCCCTAGACATTTTCATAATAGTGAAAATTGTACTAGAAGTGTTGGTTTTACAGGAACAAATAAAGCTATCAATTCTGTACTTACCTTCTCAGGTTTAGACTCCTCTTCATTTTCATCATCAGATGACGGCCCCGCCAAAGTTGACACTTTACTAATTACACCAAGTCTAGCCAGTTGGTCTAGAAAAAGATCACCACCTTTATCCACCAAATCCCTTATGATTTGCAGGGCTAGCAAATGTCCATCATCATCATCCTGTAATATATTGGGAAGGAAAGAAAATAATAAAGGAGATCTCTTTACTTAAAAATATCTTTACATGCTGAACTTCACACGTGGTCACAGATGGATGCTATAAACACTTTAGGGTTAGTTGTTAATAAGTAGGTGGAATCAATGACCCTAACCCCCTTTTGTGCACTGGTTTCATAAAAGGACATTTTTTTTTCTTCCTACCTCTTGATCAAGAACTGTAGCTGTTATCTCAACCAGTATCGTGGGCAGATTGTGGCCAGCATCAGAGTCACAAACCTCTTTCAGCAGCGCCTCAGAACAAAAGTGTATCATTTTTCTAATGAGGGCAAGACTTGCTTTCCTTTAAAAAAAGATCATAGAAAAAAAAAAGATTCTTACAAAGATAAAGCAAGCAGTAATCAAAGCAACAAAAAGGTTCAAGATAAAACTGCTTTTGCACTACATGTATGCATGCTTTCAAAATAATTTTTTTTAAACGAGTTCCAGTTCTGGTTATTGGAACCAAAATTGGTTATCATTAGTAAGTCCTACATTATCTCTAAGAATAATTCACCTACTGATCTTTTTTAATTCTACAGCACTATGAGTCTAACATATTTTTCTTTCCTCAACCCTTCTCTAGGTAAACCTATTTACATTCTGTCTTTATTCACTCTTAGTGATGGCAATTCAATTCTGCACACTTCATCTTCCTCCCAGGTATCCAGCCTTCTGTTTCTGTCACACACTTCCATGTTTTGGTGAGATCCCTAGAGTTTTAAAGTCTAAAATTATTATTAGATCATGCAGCTTTCCATATTAAGAACTACCATTAATTTGGAAGCCAATCACTTCTGTATGGTTAAAACTGAATTTTTATTTGACTGACTTTTAAAAACATTATTTACCTGATTCATAAAGAAAACTTTAAAATACAGAGAGCCAACTACTTCCTTCCACAATCTGCAACAACAGTTAATCACACATAGACTGTTAACATAGTTTCTTATTTCCTTCATTTAAAGTGACCTAGTTCAAGCTTCCTATCATCAGCTCATGTAGAGTCTCTCTCCACTAGAGTCCCTTTTTATCTTGTATTTTCACCCCTCAAAATACCTATAAACACCGGGAACACAAGTAAGAGATTAAGCATATGTTATATTTGTAGTGTAAAAGGCTGAGAGGTTATGATCAGACGCAATTTATCACAACCATTATGCCACCCACAGTATTCCTTTTTAAGTATTACATTAGATTACATTCTTTTAATTCTCTCAGTAAGAGGCATCTTCTCCAGCTGATTAACATTTAAGCTGTTAGGAAGCCTTCTAAAACAGCTTTTTCCAGTCTTTCCGATTTTCCAATGAATTTATCTTGATACCACTTCATTAGTTTTCCTCTCTTAAATTAGTACTTTCATTATAGTGGCTTACAAGCAGGTGTAACCAAATACACACTATATGCGGTCTATACAAGGTACTCTGTGAACATAGTATTCTTTCATCATGCTACTATAGTCAAGAGTATGCTTCTCTCTCCTACTTCTGACTAACTAACAGTATTTTTTTCCAAGACACCGCTTCCCCAGAAAGGCAAAAATACTACTTAAAATACTAAGTAAAAATTAGACTTGCAACACTTTTCAAACCACCACTTCTGTTCAAAGAGAAATATTTTTACATGTCACTTGCATTACTTAAACTTTAAGGTATTATAATTTTTACTGAAAAAAATTCCACCTTGGCTTTTTTAACAGTGTATTAAGGAATTCAGAATATGCAGGGAAATTGTCTATCATGTCTATTACCTTATTGAAGGCAACATAGTTTGTTGAAATGTTTGTGCAAACACAGGCAATAATCTTTTCAAGTATATGGGTGCCATTTCTGGATCTCCTTTGGGTTCATTACATTCTTCCTCATCCTTGTTTGCATCTTTCTTTTTCTTCTCATCTCCTTTGTTAACAGGACACATCCAGTCCCCTAGAAAATATTTTTTTCCCCCGAAAAGGTTCAATGGCAAAAACCAACCAAGCAAACAAAAAACCACTTCAAATAAGAGTTTTATTTACTAACATCTAAGTACCTGAACAGGGATATGCATTCCTAAAAATATAAAATTTACACGTGCAAGACTTCTTGAAGAAAACTGTTTGATAACCAGTACCACCAAAGACCGCTCATAGGAGGAGCTCAAAGTCCTTGAAGTGAACTAAATATGAACACATAACCACCTGTGGCTCCAAAAGCCTCACGAACAGGTAAAGTATAGTTCCCATGTAGAAAGAAAGGGTGCCAGAGAAGCTACCAAGGCTGACATCCTCTGAACCTACAGCAAAATCCCAGTCTAGCCCCATTCCACAGCTGAAGAGCAGGACCACTGGCACTACTCATGCGCAGTCAGCAGTTTCTTTGATAATCCCCATCCCTTAAGAACATCTAAAATATTAAAGTTTTTATATGTACTTTGCAGGTTAAGGAAAGTTGGTCACAAAATACTATTTTTTTAAAAATTAATCTTATAGAGCAGAATTCTAAAATTTAATTACTTAACATATATAAGCATTTCTACTAGCAAGGGTATGGAATTAGAAACTGCACTCACCTGGAGACTGAAGAATAGCTACTACTTCACTGTGCCCCCTTTCGCGAGCTTTGTCTAAAGGAGTTTTCCCATCTTCATCTCTCAAATCAGGGTTTGCACCATGTCGTAAGAGAGTCTGAGAACAAATATTTTTAAATATTAAAAAACATTAAGATTCCTTCTTCCAAAGTAGTAAACATGTTTTTCATACATCTTTCCTACACTTCTCATGTTTGTAAGCCAAGTTAGAACATTATGTGCTTTTTATATCTGTAGAGCTAATATAAAACTACTTTTACTCATATTACTGCCCTATCATAACAAAAAAATTGTATTTTGATAAACACTGTAAAGAACATGTAAATATTTGACAGTGCACATGTTAAACATATTGCATCAAAGACATTTTGTACAGAACAAGGCAAAAAGTCAGTATGTAAGGCTTTTTAACAGTGTCAGTTTAAATCATACCTTTGCTACTTGAGGTCTTCCAAAACATGCTGCATAATGTAATGAGGATGACCTCTGACCTCTGTTAACATCAGCACCCCTTTCACAGAGAAATTCTACCTGTTAAACAAGAAAAAGGAAACCAGTTTTTTTCTTATCTTTCTTTACATAAACAATCTAAGTTTTTAAGATTCTGTAAAACTAATTTACCATTTCCTGAGTTCCAAAAGCTGAGGCCCAGTTTAAAAGAGTTTGTCCTACATCATCCATAAAATTGACTTCAAAAGCTGAAAGATACAATTAAATGAAATAATTAAAGCTCCCAGAATTACAAATTAAATTTCATCAGTGTTCTTTAAATAAATGGTAGGTCTTAAAAAAAATTAAGCATCCTCAATAATTCTAGGGAAGTATTTATTCCCTTAATTGCAATTAAAAAAAAAGTAGCATAGGAATTATTACTAACAAGACCTGTTGTTATTTAACAAAACAAGTGAACTCGTATATAAAGAATTTCAAGGTACTACCTAAGTACTTGTTACTTAGGTACCGTAGATTATAAAAATAAAGTTTATTTATCTCATTCTCTTTTTCAAAGTATTTTTGCTTACCTCCCGTGTCAATAGCATCTATTAGTGCATCAGTATCCTTACTGCGGATGCAATCTATCAGCTGCCGATGAGAACGTTCCCCAGAACTATCCAGTCTTCGCAATCCTGGGATTCTGCCTGTAGATCCAGCACTGGATTTTGGCAGGGCTTTTCTCCCTTCGAACAGTAGCACCAAAAGAAGATCTACTAACCGCATGGTATCCAGTACACATCTCTCATCACCCTGCAACGCACTTTCTATAGAATCTGGAAGTTCAGATCTTAGGAGATCCTGGAAATAATTAAAAGTCTGAACAATAAAAAATATACAGGGCTTTAGAAAATACTATCAGAACTGGGTTTCATTTCCATATGAAATGTTTCCTTTTTCCCCTCTTTACAAATAACCTATGTGTATGTGCACGTATATATATAAATAAAATCTATAAATCTATATATCTATATATAAAATAGCAACACAAATCTTGCATATACTAAATTACATGAAGGGAAAAACCCTATGAGAACAAAAAGCTGTAGCGTAAAAGGATTTCTTACATGTGTTACTACTGGAGAGCCTCTACACAGGGTTGACAACAGGCTTACAATAGTTGACACCTGATTACTTAATTTAGAATCTGCAGCTGTAGATGGTGCTCCAGTGCTACTCCGTCCAGGTTTGCAAGCTGAAGATGGTCCTAATGCTGTCCCACCGGCAGCTGCCATGCGCGATAACAACTCCTCAGTTAATCCATGCTTAGCTAATGGAGCTGGGTCAACTCCACGCCGTGTGAATCTGTCAGCTAATGAAGCAAAGCATCTCAGAGCTCCATCTGAAACCTAAGAAAGAAGTGCAAGAGAAAAGATGAAAAATCTGTTACTGAAGATGAGAAGATGCTAAGGGGATATTCACAAGAATACGGGACACACAAGAAGTTGATTTCCCCAGGTTCCCTTCAAAGTAAATGAATGGAGGAGACAGGCTTTTTAAGCGAGAAACTCCAAGTCGGAACCCAACAGTGCTCTGAACTGCTCACTGAAGGACTGTATTGTTGTTGGGGTTTTTTCCCCCTCCTTTCTCTCTATTGATGATATACAAAAATCAAGGAAACTATTTTTCTTTGTCTAAAGTTCAGCATTATGAGCATCTCCTTATATGAGCAAAACCCCAAACCAATCTAGAAAAACATGTTTAATAATCAAATTGCCAAATTAATATATGTTGGAAGCACATTTTAAAAACAGTTTTCAGTGACAGATATTGTTCTTACAGGAAACACAACTATTTATAATCCCCACTAGCAATCGTCCATTCTGACAATACAGTTTGAAAAACAAACAAACAAACAAAAAACCACCACAAAACCAACCCACTGCTTGGTATTGAAATATGGAGTGCTTAACCTTCTGGTTGTTGTGATGTCAGAAACTGTTAAAGAAGCCTTCGAATAATAAAAATTAAAAAAAAAAAAAAAAAACAAACGAAACACCAAGAAAAAGTACTATGAGGTTTTACTTCCTAACTTTCACACATATACTGAATTTCAAATTTGTTCCTCAAAGGACAATGAAGATAAAACCGCAAAGAAATATTTAAATTATCTTCTGTATTTATAGAATATAAAATATTCTAATATGTTATAATTCTATATTTATAATTCATATTATGCTAATATTAGAATGATATTAATTTGATGCCTTCTATTAAAAGAAATGCTATCAAACAAGCCATTAGCTGAGGCACCAACTCAGATCTCCCAAAGTATTAAACTGACAGTGAAGTTTGATAGTTAAAAGTTGTATTTAAAGGTCTACATACTTCTCATAAGTAAAAGAATTTTTTCAATTGGACCAAGCCTAAAAATAGGACAAACTGGGAAAAGCAGATTTTACCCTTTGATAACCCAGATTGTCCACTGAGCACCTGACCCAGGGATATGCAAGTATTTTTGTGACAATAAAATACAAACTCCCAAATTCAGGTTTGTCACTAAAGAAAAAAACAAAACAGTGACACTGTGGAAACAAGGCTTACTGATGATCCTCTTAACAATCCAGCAAAAAATACTGCTGACCTACTGCCCAGGAAAGGATCCAACTTCTTTTCATGTCAGTGTTGAAAAGAGAGGGAAGTTTTGCTTTTAACATCTCTCTCAACTATACACTAAAAGTGTCTCCATCTTTCAGATCAGGAGGTTTGCATAGGCATATCAACATGAGCTGCTTCCAACACATTTGCTTTCGTAGATGTGCAGTAGCAAACCAGACTGGTGTCAACAACAAAAAAACCCCCCCACAAAACAAAAAACCGGCAATACCTATTCTTTACCAAACTCTAAATTACTACAGTTCTTACTCCCTAAAATGTCATCAACTGCACAGCCCATTTTCAAAATGATTGTCAGCTATCACATACCAAGGGCTTAAATACAGTTACTCATCAACACACAGAACAAGATTAGAGTATTAGCCAGACTTCATGAAGTTAAAATCTTAAATCTCCATTAAGTTTGCAAGGACTTGAAAAACAAAGTTTCTCCTGAATAAATGCAAAGCATGTTAAACTTCTGGCATGGTCCCTGCATGCCAAGCATTCTGATTTACCAGTACTCTTTTGCACGGGATTTTTTCTGTAACTTGTAATGGTTACTACTTATGTCCTCTGGCATTTGTTCCAGTTCTTTGACAGCACGATGGATAAACAATTCTGCCAATCTTTACGTAATCTGTATATACCTTATGGATTTTTACCAGAACAGCTCTGTCAGAAGTATACAAGAAAGGTTTAGCTTATTTAACACACCACATTAGTGGCATCAGTTTACAAAGCAAGAGAGTACTGTGGAAGGCATTTACATTTCTTCTCACAAACTGCAAGTTTAGTAGAAAGGTTAAGAAAAACAAACTTATAGATAAGCTGTTCTTGGGGCCATATTTATCTGGTCTGAACTCTTCCCTCAAGTGATGTTACTAACTAGCAGCCCACAGAAAAACTGACCAAATCCAATATAGCATTTAGGGGGGCGAACAACAAAACTTTACAAAGGAAGTTACTGGGCAAATCCATAATACACATCAACACTCATTGTAAATCCTGAGGCTTGTTTCACACAAAACACGTTTCTCAAGGATACTGGTACGGATTTACTTATTATCATCTGGGTTACTCCAGTTTTAAGCACAGTTATCTTAAAGCTTAACAGCTACAAGATTAAGTTAATTTGAACTCTCACTCAGATCTCCAACAGCCCCAGCAACTGCTTTCTTTCAAACACATTATAAATTGGGAAACAGTTAAAATGCTACAGACTTAGGGTCTAAATTTCAGGATTAGCTTGTCCGAGAGGATCAGTGCATTAATAAAGTTACATAATGTCTAAAAATCATGGTAGCTTGTTCCAAAATGCCTAGTGTGACAGTCCCCTGCCAACTGGGTCTTTCAAAAAGATCTAAAAAAAATTTAGCTCACAGGCAAAAAGATTTAGTCTCCCAAATATGATGTGCTTAATAAACCAGATTGGGGGGTGGGGAGGTGGGTGTAGAGAAAGGAATGAGGACAGAGGTGGGGTCAAAATGGGGACTGAGAATGGTATGGACAAGAAGCCTGGCCAGGGTACAGCACGAATTTGGCTAAATAGCTATTGCAAAGCATTAGCATGACATACACAAAAGGATTCTACTAGTACGAAGATAATTCCTCTAGGATTCATTTTCTAGATTTTACAAGAACTACTTCATCTCAAGTTAATAAAACTGCAATAAAGAAGTGGTGCTGCATCTATAATAGTACCATTTAAGCTGGCTTCCAATGTAATATTTTAGCATTGATTGTGGATGGTTTTATTGCTTCTCTTAGCTTGGCAAAAGAAAAACAAACCAAATTGATTTTTGTCTCTTATTTATGCTCAATTTAATAGTGACTGAGGTGCAGACATAGAACAAAAATTACTTCAGAAAATATTTCAAAAGGCACTGAAAAAAGTTACAGGATATCTTTCAATAAAGTTTTCAGAGGTTAAATAAGATCATATTCACACAATAGTGCTTGGAGTCAAATGCTAAGCAGTATTTTTATCCTCTTGTCATCACAACTGTAAAGGAAACTATTATAATATCCAAATATACCAACTACTATGTAAACATATAGTTGTGGAGGCTATATAAAAATACCTAGACGTTCATTTATTAAACGCAATGAAGTTAAATTCACAGCATATTGAGCCAACTATTACATTACCTGATGGTCTTCATGTTTTAATAAACTAGACAGTGATTCCACACAGATCTCTAATGAAGAATCCTGAGGCTCCATTTTGCCACAGAGTCTGGATACTACAGCCATAGCTGAATGCAAAGTATCTTTATGAACAAGGTGTCCACTGTCACGAATGAATGTCAGAACACAATTCAACCCTCCAGCTTCAAACACAGCTCCTGACTCACGGGTACAGATTAATTCTAACACCTATGATAAAATGACATTTAATTAGAATTAAGTACATGTAAAAAGTCAGTTATTTGTTCATATCCATCTACAGAATAGTTAAGAAAACGAAACAAAACAACAGAACAAAAAACCTCTCTCTTCCTCAACACCCAGAAGGGGCCAAAGTTAGTAGTTACAGTTTTCTTCAAAAATACAGGAGCAAATACAAGAAAACCCCCCAGTAGCATGGTCATAACAGGTGTTCATGAGAGATAGCTAGATAATAGCATCTTTTCCTGGGAGAATTAAGTCTTTGGATAACACACAACTGAGAACTCTGAAACTTCCAAGAGTACCGTTACTCCAGTACTTCAGTGATGTACTTTTGAGTAGACTAGAAATAGTGAATAGAAAATACATGCACAAAGTCTGATGCCATGGTAATCAAGGACTCAAACTATATGCTATCACATGGTCAAGGGATTTTAAGGGTCTTGTGAATTTTTCTGAAAACTTCACAAGGGTGCAGAGGAGCTCCGTCTAGTGCTACTGAAGAGACAGCAGACGATTTTTTTACAGCAGGTAATTTATCTATACCTGGAGCAATTCTTCATTCCCTGTTTAGCATAAAATTAGCCCTTAGTATACTAATCATGTAAGATAAACAGGAAAACTTTCTTCTAATACTTTGTTTCTTTTTCTATACTTTTTTTTAAAGGACTCTCAGCTTTGAAGAGCACCAGACTGATAGTAAAAATAAGCAGCACCACTGGCATGTACACTTTTATCATACTCTATGTTTTTGCTTCACATTTTAATATATATCCTATTTAAAATAAATAGGATTAGAATATGAGGAAGCTCTTCAGAAACAGCAAATTTTCCAGCTCCTTCTTAAAAACAGAAGGTTCTTCACTACAAATACCTTCACACACTGCTCAGCCAAATCTCTGCTCGTTCTGTTGTTAAGTTCAACAACTACCAAACGATTACAAAGTGCCTTGATAGCTCCATCCACTCCCACAATCCTACGGGTGCATTCGGCTGACACATCCAGATAATACGTTATGGCACGAGCTGTTACTTCCAATACATTGTCTGGAGCACTTTCATCGAGAAAAATCTTGCACAGTGCTGGTAAAAAAGTTCGAGGAGGGCATCTGCAGGAAAAAAAAAACAAACAAAAAAACAAAAAAACATACAACACCACATTACTAAGTTGTGCAAGTTTCTCTACATTAAGTAATTTCATACACTTTCACATTAACAGATTAATGCTTTTCATGCTGACATGATTTGCTCGATTAGTTTATAGTTGATTCAGAGCATTCATTTAGAACATTAGGATGCTGGCACCTCACACACACCCCAAAACTCAAATCAGTAATCTGAAAAGGTGCTGTATTAGGGGAGGAACCCAGCAGAAAAAAAATATTCTTGAAATTTTACAATCATACAGGGAAAAAATTTATCCTCTTGGGAAATTATTTTAGGAATTAACGTCACATCACCAAACAGAATGCATTTTTTCTTAACGGAGCTTCAAGGTTCATGACGATAAACAGCTACTTAACCATGAAATATTATGTTCAATATAAAGACTAAAGATTTTGGGTTTGCTACACAATTTAATTCTCTAAGTGGTCCTTCTTCCCTATGTTATAAACATTCTCACTTGTCTTTTTATCCTATTTCAGCTTCCCTCCACCTCATTCTTTTTCCCTAACTACACTGAGAACATATTTAATTCATTTAGCTTGCTTCCATTGCATTTTCTCTTCATACCCATGCCTCAGTAGCCTCTGGCTCTCCTCTTTATTGTTAGCTTCATTTCCATATGCAAGGACAGTCAAGAACATCCCCACAACTTCAAAACAAAATAAACAAGCTGCAACAGTCCTTCTTCTATCCCTCTGACATAATAGGATAAAAACCAAAATGGATGGTCATAATAGAGCTTGTTACTATTATGGCAGCTGTGGTTAAGACTGATTTGGATCAAAAGTTCTAAGACATGGAGCTATACTTTACGACAATTTATCTTCCAGGAGCATACTTACTTAGCAATAAACAACATAATGATTGTTCACTGCAGTGGTAGAAGACTTCCAAGGTGGTGGCAGGGAATTAAGTGAAAGGGATATATGCTGTGACAGTAGTTGAAATAAGTGGATCTCTCATTCCTAGATGTAGGAGATCAGACTAAATCTACAGGAGGCAAATATTGCAACTTTTTTTTTTAAACTAGGGTTTTGGTCTGCAACAGAAGGCCTAAAACTTTTCTAAATCCAAAAGAGAAAGAACAAAAATAATAGTATGCTTTTTGATCTGGAAGACAGGTGAAGTACTCGATGAATCATTCTGAAGACTAACCCAGAGGTCATTCAGTATCCTATCTGGTATGTACAGTGACTCATACAAAGGCACCAAATCCTGGGACAGCAAAATGCTAATAGTTTCCTTGAAGATCTGGCCATGCTTTATGAAGTAATTAAATAACACTGCCTGACAAATAAATATATTACTCAATCATCCTTAATGACATAAATTAATAAGTGAAGTTCCAATAAAGCTAAATCACATATCTAATACTTATATTAGTTTATCCAGCCTATACTGTCTGTTGTTCTTAAGAAATTTGCTATTTAACTCCACATCTTTCTTAAGAAGAGTTTACACAGTAACTTTGCATTTTAAAGACATTATCCACTGGAAAAAAAAAGTCTGATATTTGTACACATTATTAGATGACTACCATACAAGGACACAAGAAGCCTTTCAGTACATAAAATTTAAAGCAGACAGTGCTACCTGTTCCACTGTTTTGGTCTTGGATCTTTTACACTGCATTTTATGGAACACCAGACAGATCACTAAAACATTGCTATGAACAGTGTTCTTCAAACTTTACATTGCAAGAAAAAAAATTTACCAATAAACACAAATCTTAAAACAAAACCAAACCAAACCACACATGTATAATCAAGTGGAAGGTAAGGAGCTCCACTGCCTCCATTGGTAATACTAGCAAGTAGTAGTAAACTTTTTTTCTTAGATTTCCAAAGACAGCAGCAGAAAAAATTCTCTAGATTTTTGCAGGGAGTTAAAAGCAATACTTAGCGAATCTAACATTTCCATTTTTTCTATGATTTAACAGTTTATAAAAAGTCACAGCACAAATGGAACTTGGATGTAGTTTTTGAAAATGGAAATTTAAAAATTTGGAAGAAATACATTCCTGTCCTTAAAACACCTGTCCACGAGAGCCAATTACCCAGCAGATACAGCAAAAATACAAAGTTACTAAGAGCCTATCATTCATATTTAATTTTTTGCCAGCACATAAATGCCAGTGCGCTGTATCAGCAATACTCTTCTTATAAGAACACAGCTCACTGGCAAAAACTTAAGGGTTTGGGTTTTTTAAAAATGACTTTTTGCCAGAACCTCTAGCTACATTAGTCAGAGACCATACTTTTTCAATTAGGAGGCAAATAACAAGCTCCGCTTGCTGTCAGGACATTTGTTTTCTGACTTAAAGGAATGATTTCCAGTCCTCCCATCAGGAAACCAAGTTGTATCATAAGGTTTCAGGAAGAAACTGTAGGTTTGTCATACACTTAACCTGTGGGAATTACTTGGTTCTCAAAATAAAAACATACCCAGACTTCAACTAATTTTGTAGACTATGGTAATGCACCTTGAATTCCTATAAAAGCAGCAATAATAAGATCTTCAGTTTTTCTGAAAAAATAAAATTATTTATCCTTTCTGAAAATAGCAACTGACCTAATTTTAACAGGAGCTTTCACAGAAAATTCTTTCAAGCTACTTCAACCTCTGACCTCTATGTACTTGATGCTCATTTCTTTTAACAGTTCGGTTTTGATTTTTTGCTTTCGTTTTGTTGTTGCCTTTTTTTTTTTTTTTTTTTTTAGTTTTGTTGGATATTGCTAGTGAACAGGAAGTTGAGAGCTAGACAATACCGTGTAGAAGAGGCAGCAGAAACATTTTATAAAGATTTATTAAGGACAATAATGAAGACTGAAGAGAAAAAAGGAGGGGGGGGGGGGGTGTGAAGCAATGCTCAAGCTTTAATTTAAATGCTAAGGAATCAGTTCTTTTTCCCCTCCTTTTTCCTGCAGCAAATCAAGAATCACCACACACGAAATTACAGGATTGAAAGTAAAACAGAACAAAACACACCGGCTTTGTGACATGAACTTTTGTGCACTATCCACTCCAGTACACACTAATTTACTACAAACTAAACATTTGTGAAGCATATTATCTTTAATATTTTTTTTAAAGTTAATTCATCGTATTTCAATGCAGAACTCATTAAACAGTTTTAAACAGTTGCCTGTTACCTAACAATGAAAAAAGTCTAGCCTTCTAATTGAATGCTCTGGACCAACTATAAACTAATCTAACAAATCATATAACCAAAGTGAAACAGAAAAATGTATAGTAAAAAAGGTGAAAACCAAGGTTTATGAAGAAGCATCAGTCATATAATGATGCATACAAAGATAATATAAAGCTTGATTGTTATCACAGCTCATAAAAATTTAGAAGTAATATAAGTGCAAAATTCATTTTTCTCAGACATTGTTATGAGGAACATGGCAATAAATCAAACCAGAATTTTTGTCTTAGTCTACAAAACAGCAAATGAGAGTTTCTTCTTATTATTTTAGCACACAATATCTACAGTTGTGTCATCTTCTTCCCCATCATGTCTCTCTCAACTCAAACAATTTGGTTCAAGTTCTGCACAGTACAGTAATACAAATTAAGTTATTATCCCTAAAGTCATACCAGGCAATAAAATGCATGCAGAAGTCTGAAGTATTTCTGAGGAAAGCAAAACAGACAGCCCTGGGTTCTATCAGCCCTGAGTCTCTACCAGTGAGACTGCCAAAAAGTACTTTTATTATTGTTTTATGAACATTGCCTTAACCTTGTATTACATACGGCTACTACTTTTTCAGAGAGGTCACAGCTAGCAAGAGATCCAACTTGTCAAGCCCCAAGGGATGACAGCAACACTGACATTGACTTTGAAAATAAGTCATCAGTTGTGTTCTCAGATACAAAAGACACATTTGACCAATGCAGCCCACCATACACCAATTTGCCTAGATAGGACCTCTACGCTATCTTGTCCACTGCTCTGTAATATTATTTCAGGCCAATACCTTGCTATACTTTGTTCTAAGCAGCATAGTTCTTTAACATTTTGAACTTGTAATGATATTACCAGCAGAAAAAAATATGTTTGCTATGCTAGCCAAGTATACAACATTCTTCACTACTCGTATATAACAGCTTTTCTGGTCAGCTACAGACCTTTTATAATTCTATGAAAACACAATTATCAAGTTGTATTTGTATGCATTTCTGAAATACATCCTCAAGAAGCCGTGCTCAAGCTTCTTCAGATAGTCTTTCACTCTGTGGGTGTTAAGAGTTTGAGACAAGATTAAAAAAAAATTCAGTATATGTAAATTATTTCCTAGAATTTAAACAGTATTCCAATTGTGCAGATTTTGATGAATAACATGGTAAATTTCTGTGCTGAACTAAGTGAAACAATCCAGTAGCAGGAGCTTCTTGTGGACAAATGTAATTGACTGGCCTTCATTAATATCACATAAGTAAGCAGGCAGGAATGCATACACACATGCATACCTGCAAGTTTAACATATTGCCTTCTTCCCACCTTAATTTACTGCAGTCTTGTGATCATTAGACACAGTAGATCACGACTGAGCTTCACTCATGACTAGCTCTGAACTTCTCACTGCATTGTCTTCTCCTATCCAGAAAAGTTCCTACAATGTTTAGCACCCCCTTCTCCTAATCCATTGTCTGTGACATACAAGTCATTAGTATTTGTCATACTGTAGCATCTGAGGGCTCTTATGACAGATGAGGACCTCCCTGCACTACTAGGGCAAAACAACAGATTCCATCCTAGAAAACCCAAAGTATAATTGTACAATAGGACAGACAAGAAAATGCAAACTAATCATCCCACATCATTACATCTTATCTTGATATCTCAGCAGTTTTGACAACTTCGATTTACTGTTTAGCATATCGCATCATTACATTGGATTTCCTTATTCCACTTCCTCACAGCTTTTTAAAGTATGTTACTACCAGTTTACTGTTAGTTAACCCATCACCAGCATAATAGAGAGGTTCTAGGGAAGACAATTTTTTATTCCGGCCTCTCCAAAAGCTATCAAAAGACTGAATTGCACTGCTGCTGTTATGTCCACAATTGCTACCTAAATTACCACTCTGAAGGTGCATGCAAAATGACTTGGTAAGAATGATGCTCTACTTTGCTCTACTCAGAGCAATGATACTCAGAACAAGAGGAAGATGTACAACCTACATGTGAAGAGCTACTCTTACTGAAGGTCGCAGAAGAACTTTGACCTTCGCTCTGTAATAATTAAAGATACATCCTTTGCAAAAATATTTTGTCCAGGCATTGGAAGATTTGGTAAAATCAAGAGCAGCAGCTGAATAAAGGGAGAGCAAATTTACTACACAGCTAGGTAAACCACATGGATTGCTAGAGTTTTAAACAGAGGGATTAACACACTTATGATACATCCTCCTCAATACAAAGCAGAAAAACCCAAAGAAACATCAATATTCTGTAGTAAAACATCGCTGTATTTATTGCATGGTGAAAACCACAAACTAGCTTTCCAGTAGACAAAGAACCATTAGTTACAGAGGAACTCTTAAAAGATGCACACTGATTACGTTCATAAGCATGCACATGCCAAACATAAAATCAGATTAGTTTTGCCTGCTGAAGTCCACTTGAACCTTAGCAGTCCCTAAAGTTCCTGCTAGGAAGGGAACAGAAAGTACCAGTTCTGTCATTCACACGGTCTAGACCAATGACTGGGCCTGTCACAGCAGAGAGGAGGGGCATACCAACACTTCCCCAGTGCTCCAGCCACAGTCTTCTCAAACAGGTGGCTAGAATAATTACAGCATAAAATTGTACAGCTGTCATTCTGAAGAACTTCAGTCATTATGCTGTAGGTAACTTTTCTATGAATAACTGTGTTACAAACAGAAGTACACAGGTCAGCTTTAGAGAGATCACCCTCTAATCCCCAAATCCGCTCTAAGCTCTTACATGGGTCTCTTGTGGTTGAAACTATGAGCATCTGCTCTACACGTCTCAGGGACAAGAACACGTGTGTGTGAGTAGTGCCAGGGAAAGGACTGGAAGGGATAGATGGGAACACTCGTACATGATGGGAGATGGGATGCAACTCTCACAGCCACATAGCAGGTGGCCAAAGTATGCCCCTCCCTTCTGTCACACAGCCCCAGTGTGGATTTCTGTGTGCTGGCACTTCACCCCTAAGAAAAAGGGAGACTCTTGTCCTTACTCAGTGGATAGTCCCTACACCTCAAAATTGTGCAAATGGGCTTTCAAAGTAGACCTTGAGTTTTCACTTGATCCAACCCTGAGTAAAGGCACCTTGTTACTAAAGTGTAAGCAAAAGCAGCACAGGAAAGAGAAATCCACTGCTCACCTGGAAGCAATTCTAGCAACCAGGTCCTGAAAAGAGCACTCTCTGAGGACCAGCCTCTCTTTTTAAGGAAGCACCAGGTAAGCAAATACAGTCAACACCAGTAGGAACCAAAGAGTGAGTCCGACAAGCCATGTTATGTACGTGTCACTATTACACCTTAAGTCCAAGGTAAATCCTTACTGGCTTCCTTAGGCAGGCCAAAATAGATCAAAGGGACCTAAAACTGTCCCAAATACTTGCTGTAGAAGATTATGTCCCATCAGTAATATAGACCCTAATACTGTTCCAACTAAGACTGTGCTCAGAACTAAAACGTATTTTGACAGGTAGTGAAGCAAAGCACTTCAGGAGCATCTGTAGCACAGTGGCTGCACGTTGGACTCACCTTTAGAAAACCATTACATGGGAAAAACAAGGCTACCAAAACTCCCCAGGACAGCACGGAGCCTGAGGGCAGAACGACGACACTGAATGAACTGATATGACAAGACAGCAACTTGATGTTCAGCTTTTAGTACACTTCCATCTACTGACAGATGATGCCTTTGATTTCCAAGAGAAAAGAACACAAATAAACCTTTCATCACTGCAGGCCTCAACTCCCACCGAGGGGAAAAAAAGCAAAGTGCATAATTTCTAAACTTAAAACATCCTAATATCAAAACCAGTTTCACCGTGTTGCTTTCATCTAGACCATATATTAACTTAAGGAAGTAATATATCTCATAAAAAAAGAAATTATGACAGAAAAAAAAAATTGTTGCTGTATCCTCAAATTTGGGGGGGGGGGAGCAG
Organism: Mycteria americana; assembly: GCF_035582795.1. Classification (NCBI taxonomy): domain Eukaryota; kingdom Metazoa; phylum Chordata; class Aves; order Ciconiiformes; family Ciconiidae; genus Mycteria; species Mycteria americana. The sequence goes on from NC_134369.1 coordinate 43,533,820, forward strand.
GGAGGGGAGGATCACTTCACAATGACCTATTTGCAGTGGAACAAACAAAAAGATAGTGGTGAGTTTGTTTTAATACAGGAAAAAAATATCTATTTTGTAATAGTTTTTATTCTTTCAAATTAGAAAATAATGGCTAATAGAAGCTAATAGGTAGCGCCAAAGTTCAGATTTCTATTTAGGCATTCCTCCTAATGAACATGAAAATTAAAGGAAAATATTTTTAGATTTTCATTTCTAAGAAGCTATATTAATATCACATTGGGCACTTCCTAAAGTACTTTAAAAGTGTCCTCTCAAGAAGAGTGATTAGGGACCGACTTAGTGAATTAATGAGGTTACTCTGTGTTACTCCTTAGTGAAAGACTGACTTCAGTGAGTTAATGGGGTTACTCTGCGACCAACACTACAGCTCTTGCTAATTACTTTAAGTCTCTCAGTTCTGGACATCCACCCAACTTCACTCCTGTACTTCCAGGATAAGCGCTTCTGCTACTTACTATCTTGTGAGTCTTCCACCCACCATGTTTCAAAGATCTCACTGGAAGGCAGGTTTGTAAATAACAGTTTTTAAAAGGTCTGAAATAAGTACTATTCAGTATCAATATTCACCTTTTATATTCTAATCCATTAAGATTAGGTAGTAGAGCATTCTTTGTTCCTTGCACTGACATCAAGAAAAGAACTAAACCACATAAGAAGTGCTGATTCTGTATAATTTCTATTTTAAAAAAAAATTATGCTTTCAGTGTTAAAATGAGTTTATTAGATTGTAAAGACCATGATACACAAATTCTTTAATATATATTCTTCCTCTGCAGAAAATTTAATTGATCTAAAAACATTTTCTAAACACCACAATCATCTTGATAAGATGTCAAGAAAGGCTAGAGAAATTTATCAATATAATTATATTACTACAGCATTTACAGCATTATATTCAGCACAACTCCATATGCTGACACACTTCCGAATCTTTCCGTCCCCCCTTTAGGAACAGGAGTATCCATAGGGATGCAAAATTCTTAAATAGCTACAGCAGTAAGCTCCTGCCAGTGCTAAGCCCTTAAACTCGAATGAAGTGACTCAGCCGATTTTACAGCTGGCCAGTGTAAAGAGATACCAAGGAAGTAAAAATAGGCACTGTAAACTCATTTCTGTAATTACGTTTCATATTTTAAATGCACTTAAAAGCCATAGCTAAAACAGCAACAATAATGGTAGTTTAAAGACTACTGTTGTGTTTAAACCAAACCCAAAATAAGGAAAAAAGACAACCCCACTTCAGACCCAAAAAGGTTAACACAACTACTGCTAGCACTAGGGTGTGTTTCTCAATTCCAGAGTAACCGCTGGATTCAGTTGATGCAGAGCCCCTGCCATGTGACAAAGCCTTCGGCTTCAGGCGCCTGGCCCAAGACATGTGACTTGTGGCAGAAAACCAAGCTCAGCTGCCTGCCAGCACTTGTGCTGGATCTGTAATGCATACCATCTGCTGAGGCCAGTTAAAAGTGGGAAAATAAGGAATTCTGTGTGCCTACGCTATTGAACAATAATTTAATATATAATAATTTTAAATAACTACAAATTAAAATACTGAATTTAAACCTCATTAGTAACTGTTTTTGAGGAAAAATATACCAGTTAAATATTTACAACAATATACGTTCTTTGAAACTTTAACTTCTTTAAAGTTTCAAAGAACATTTATCCTGCACAACTGATTTGTTCTTAAAGCAACAGTAATTCCAACTTATTTTTGATTAATGATTGTCCTTCCTTTCTATGGAAGGAAGTCCCAGATCTCACTTTCCCTCATTGTTTCTTTTCCTGAAATACCATTCTGTTTCTATATATGAACCAAAAACAGCAGCAGAGCAATCAAGATCATCCACACGAGAACTGCCCGCACACCTGCGTTGCCTGTATGTATTCTTCTGGACCCATTTCCAAAACATATTGCACACTGTTTTCCTACAATGCTGTTACAGAACAAATAAAGGCCAGAAAACGTCCACTTATGTATAGGACTTTAGAGATACCATGCTATATTTTAAAGGTACGAGGAAGAAGCAACTAAAAATTAACTGCTAATTTAGGAACTTTTACCACAGCTATAAAATATTAAACTTTTACAACTCTGAACCTCCACTCTTAACTGCAATCACATCTCAGGCCAATAAAATAAAGCTAGAGAATTAACAACTCCATCCTGTATCTATTCCGGCAGAAACTCCGCATTACTAGAAATGAATTCCAAATTAATTTATTTTAAAATTTGACATTTAGAAACACTTTAAAATGTTCTTTTAGCAAAATAAAGGACAGGGAGCTGAACCCTCTTCCGAGAGTTCACTGTTAGGAGGGAATACATCATCTAAGTACTCAACTACACATTCAATAAACATCAGTTGTGTAAAATGAAACAAAAGAAAAAATGCACAAGAAGAAAAAGCTTCTGCAGGACAGGTAATTTCTAAATTTCTAACTAAATTATCATTAGCTTTGCTCTTGAATTTACAAAGGATGTGTTGCACTGCCTTTTACATTTTTCAGTATCTTATAAAATATATGCCATGCCTCAGGATAGTAATTCCACATATGTTTGTTCTCCTATCCAGCATTTTGTAAATGTTTTGCAGAAACTTGGTCCACAATAGCTGAATAAATTAAAGAACTTGAAATTACAGATATTTCTGCCTATGATTTCCACTAGTAGCAACCTCAATTGTGCAAACAGATAATGGTTCAAGTACACATTACATTTGCCAACATTTCAAAATTAAATAAGCAATTAAAACAAAAAGTATAATTTTGTAAATGTCCCTGAATATGCACATCTCCCCACTGGCTTCTGCTGGATTTCCAGGTGCTCAAAAGGAGAACCGACTTAGACAAGAAAACTTCCATTTCCCCTTATCAATCTACTGACCATCTACGCTGTCTATGCCTCATACACAGCCCTTCGTAAGAGGCTGATATTTAAAATAATTTGACTAGTACAGTCATTCAAGAAAGGAAGCCCGCTACTTGAAATTCCTGTAACACCTGTTTTATTGGTCTGATCCAATCTATTAGGAGATGGAATCTTTCAAAAGGTCATTAACTCACGGTCTTAGAATTCTGCACCCAACTTTTGTGTGCAAGACAAAAACAATAACTTGCAAGAATCACTTCAATTTTATCTCGCACACAAAGCTCTGAACAAAACAAAGGGTACTTGATGATACTACTGATACTGTAACAGAAAAAGTGACAGACTAGCAAAGACTGGCAAAGACAGTGTGATGAGTTATGCAGAACTGTCTGGACTACTCAGAGGCACAGACTCATTTAAACAAAATGTGTTTTAACACACACAAATGCCAAGTTACAGATCTTAGTCTAGGTAATACATCAAGCCATGCCTAAGAAGCAAGCAATCATATCCTGGAAAGCAACTCTTAAGATAAATAACTAAAACTGCGCTTCCTGTACAATGTTTTGGAAACATCTAACTAAATTTGGGATGTGTAACTGGTAACAGTTAAGTTAAATGTACTACTATAAACAGCATGGATGAAACCAACACTAGAAAATATTTCTGAAAAACTTGGAAATTGAAGAACTGGAGAGGGGGAGGAAGATCGGGAGCTGATAAGATACTCATAGGCAAGCACATTCACAGTAACAACAGTATTGGCTTTTAATTAAATCGGAAAAGGTGCACTGATTGCCCACAACAGAATGAAGAAGTCTGGCCAATTCAAATAGAAAAGGACAAGCAAATTTCAACAACAAAGGCAACTAGGTAGTAGATTAAATAACAAAATAGGCGGTAAAATTAGGTAGGATGCCCTATTGGAAGCATTAAGTCCACATTATGCTTGCATCAAACAAGATACTTAACCCAGTAATAACCAGGTGAAATATAGGGGCCTATGACAGAGAGAGGATGTCAATTTAGATGACCTAATCTTTCCTTCCGGCCTTTGCAACCATTAACATTCTCAAAATGATTAGACAAGGCTAATTAATCTCCATAATACACGTGACAACGAGGCCATAATTCCCAAAGAGCAACTAGAAAGACGATAGCGTATTAAAACTGTATCTATTGCAAAAAAACCCAACCACCCAACAAACAGCCTTAAAAATCAGAAATAGTTCTAAACATTAGGCTGTAACAAGATAGCTGCCTGAAAAATACAGCATGCACCCCTACTTCCATCTCAGAAAAGCACTATATAGGATGCTGAAGATCCCACTATATTGGAGCCCACAGAGTGAATGAGTCCAGCGCTGGCATTTCACTGCTGCCACACCCTCTGCCTTCATTGAAAGGCAAAAAAAGTTAGTAGGAATCATATGAGTCTTGCCACTGTAAAGCTTACAAAATTTCATTTATTGAGATGTCTACATTAGTCCAAACCAGTAATTCACTAAGAATATATGCTTTGCACAGTTTAAAATAATGAAAACTGGAGTCTATTTTTGACAGCAATACTTATCCTAATTTACTCACGGCTGTACTCCAGCACAAAACTGTAATAATGGCCTGACTTTTTTTTTTTTTCCTTAAAATAACAAAATGAGCAAATCTATAGGTCACACAACATGAAACCACCTTGATATGGATAGAGCTGCCCTCTCAGCCTGTTACTTTTATCACAATTGTTAGATCTGTTAAAGGGCACTTTACCACTGTCTGAATTGCAAAGATGCTTTTAAAGCCAGCCCAAGCTTTAAAAACAGGCCTGAAAACCACCACTTTGGATTCCTATCCCTATCTCTACAAGAAAAGTTGTTTTTCTCTTTATATCTAATTTTGATTTACTGGAGTCATGCAATCCTGATAAACACAGGAGCCTGTAGTTTTAAGCAATCAGGTGGAGGTAAAGCTAAACTGTTCCACATTATACTACCACAGTCTCACTAGCTCACATCAACACAGTCTTTGGTTCACTAGAATTGCTTCTTACACTTGTTATTACATGTTAGCAAATACAAAGTAGAGATAAACCTTTTCTCTAGTGAATACAGCCTCAAGGAAGAACCAGGTTTAATGTAAATTAAAATAAACATATTTGATCTAAAAAATAAACTGAAAGGATTTCTATTTTACACATTAGAACCCTAAATTTCGACCTTTTGTATAATTTTTGCTTTTATTTGCCAAATAAGCTGATAACTCTTGATAATTCTTTGCTGACCAAATCTGTTAATGCTAAATGTACAGAGGTGACTTAGAGCACACAGCCAAAGGGGAAGATGTGCTTTCTCTTCCTGGACACTAGTAAGGCTTATTTCATCTGTTCAGTGTAGAAAATATTTTACTCAGGTTTTACTTTCCTTGTTATACTTCTGCCTTGTTCTACAAGTTTTCTTTGTAATTATGGAAATAATTAAATAAAATCTTCCTTGCTAAATACTTTTATTCTGGCAGATAGGGAAAGAAAATAGCAACACAAAGCCCAGATCTGAGAAGTTGTCATTTTTTTTTCCACCAAAAAAAGTGAAACAATCAGACAGAGCAAAAAAGATAAATTGAAACATCTATGGGGAAAAAGGCTATATTAATAATGTGAGATTGTAACAGCCTCTACATTGTCTTTGAAATTACCTGTAACAATTCAAACACTAAAAATACCATTTCAATTATGTTTATAAAAATGCATACTTAAAAATCCTGTTAAAGTTGACTTAATAGCACACAGTTTAACTACAATTTGGGACTAACACTTATAATCATGACAAGTTTAGCTATTTTACTCCAATTCAGCTACTTAACAGAACCATTTCTATTCACTCATGAAGTTTCTGCAGTTCAAGCTACTGGCTTTTGCTGTTGGTAAAATGTTAGCCATTCTTCATGCTAAGTGACTAACAGTGTCTGTGACTCATTATCACCAGAAGATGAATATGCCGCTGATTTTTGTAATGCTGACATATGAGTAACACTAAAAATAATTTAATCAGATGTAATACGTAAATCTGGGGAGAAGTAAAGAAACATCAATTATTTGGCACCAGTACCTGTTATTGGCTGCATACCCCACAATCTGTTGTGATACTGCTAGAAGTTTGCCAGAACACTACGAAATACACCACCATACATTTGTGCCTACTTCCGTTTTTCTGATTTGATCTGAAACACTAGTTTCAATATCCATTACTCTTGTACAGAAACAAAATTATTAGCTTTAAAATATACCATTCCCTTGAAAATATGTTTGCAAAGTAACCCTATTACTTTACTACAATAATGAAGTACAAGATTTTGAATCCATCATTTCAATACTTTCCCTTCCCCCACCCCAAGACTGTGATCCTTCTTTGCTAAGTGAGACTGTGTATTGCCCTTAACTCCTTAAGAAATCAGTCTGGAAACAATGTTGTGCTTTTACAGAAAATGCATAGCATTCATGTCAATATTTTTCACGTGTCTTTGTTTCATAGCTCTGGTAGTCCTCACCATATGCTGCCTTTAATCACCAGATGTACTTACTAAAATGATGAGCTTTTTCTTAGGTTATGTCATAAGAGCAAATCATTTCTTATGTAAAAGTGAACTAGTACTTAATATTTAAAGTCACTCTAACTGATCCCTGAAAAACATCACATTTCATTCTCCAAGAAATTGACTGTTTTACAATTCCACCTTCCATCTTCCAGTTGTTGAATTCCACAGATGAAAAATTTTCTTAAAGTTTTCTTAGTCGACATAATTAATAGCAATAAACAATTCCAAGATCTTGAAATAATATCTGCACAAAAATGCATACAAAAAGTTGGGAACGGTCTTCTTGCTTAACAGAAGAAAAAGTGTTGTAAAGTCTAGAGGTTGGTTTTCTTACCAGCAGAAAAATATGTCCACATTATAAACCAGGCATACACTGAAACCATTTTCAAAATTAGTTCCTGAAAAATGTGTTTGGCAACCCTTCTGTCACATAGTAAATCTCTTATTTAGACAAGCAATAATTCCTTTAAAAACATAGCTGAAAAGCAACTTTAAAATATTATCAAGGGTTATTTTAGTTACACTCTCTCAGCACATGACAGTTTTGGCTACTTGAACTGTCATTTGGAAAGCTTTTAAAAATACTTTTCAAGACATTTTCTATTTCTTACAGAGCATTTCAAAATAAATCAAGTCACCTTGAAATGCAGGCTGTGATACCACAGACACCCAAGACAATCCACTGAGAAGTTCTCCACTGGGGAGTGTATACCTTTCTCTGTTTCTCCCATATTTCCAGTTATGCAGTTCCACCTCCAGTACTCATCAGACACCCCTGTGATCTGCTGCAATTCACTGTATCATCAGAAAACTACCCATCTTCTTCAGTGGGTTTAAAGAGCAGCTTGCTCTTTTAGTGAATTAGAGGAGTCCAGTAAGCCCTGACGCTGGCATGAAGCAAAAATATGGCTGGGAGGAATAAAAATGGCGAGTGATAAATGAGAAGTAGCAGCTCTCCCTTTTAAAGGTAATGAGCTACTATGTCAGCTCACCAAATACCATGGAACCATATCATCAGTGTAGTCACTGTGCCAATTAAAAATAGCAGTTTTAACTTTATTGTAAAATCATTTGAACAGGCAGGGAACCTTGATAACTTTTTCCTAATTTACATCTTATTCTCTTCTGTTTGTCTTTGAGGGAAGCTCACAACAGCAAAAAGAGATCAACAACTTAGAAGATCAGTAAAATTAAATTATACCAAGGCTCAAAATGAAAATTAAAATGTCAAATGGTATTTTAAATGTTTCTTCCTTCAGACATAAAAATTAATTTTAAAACCACAACACTGCAATAATAGAGCATTCACTGTCTATACTTTAAGAAAAAAAAGCACTTGGAGTATTTAATTCGTTTATCTTGAGATGAAAGCCTGTTCTAAATAAAATGCATAAAACCCACAACTGGTTTATATTTTAAAAGTTGACATTTCATTCTTCAAATACCCAGACGATATCCTTACAAATGCTTATGCCCAAACTTCTACTTCTGTTCTATATTGAATATACTGAAGCAGGAAGTTCACCTAGATTTGCCAGAAAAATGTCATTCTTAACTATTAAATTCTTTTCTACAGCAGCAAATTAAGAAGTCAGTAAATCAGCTTTTCTGAGGCTGAAAACATAGTGCTCCACCAGTATCAGTACTACGAGGAACAGATAGGGAAGTTGAATGCAGCTCCCTACAGTAAATCTCTTTCAAGCCAAAATTTTACCTGTAAGCTCGTCAAGGCCAAGATCACGCAACTTCAAATTCTAAAGCAGTGTACAAAACTGTGCTCACTGTTATGTAAATACTACAAATACAAGTTTTAGAGCTATATGAATTTTACACTTCCTGTAATAAAAGCAGTCGTAAAAGATGAACAGCTTTTAAGACATAAGCCCCAAAACTGTCCTCTTCTTCAAGGCTACAAAACTAAACACTGTAACAAACAGCTACCTTCTTAAATGCTTCTAAACCCACATTCCTAAGAAGCAGGATGTATCAGAAAGACACTAGCCATACTCTGAGATGCAAAAGAAAGGAGAGTAATCAAAAAAAGCTGGAAAAGAGAAGAGATGCAAGAGCATCAAAATAAGAACTGGGGAAACAAACAAATAAAAAAAAAACCCACACCCCAAAAATGTAAGCCATGTCAGATTTAAAAGTTGTGATTGTTTACACTTTCGCTACCTCCTTTCCATACTACTGGTGGGCCCTCGCAGGAAGCAGTGTAACACATGTACAGCAACACTATTAAGTAACAGAAGTGGTTACATCAGCATTTTGTGCTGTGAAGGAGCGAGAGCAGGGACTGTGCTTATACAAAGTGTACAAATCCAGTTCAGAAGGAAGGTGGCATGAACAGCAACATTCTTCAAAGGGGCAAAATATTTGTGTGAACAGTGGTTAGTATTTGTGAGTTTTGTTTGGATTTACAGTGCCCAGAAAAAGCTACTATATCTCCTGAGAAAAGTGTTGCAAGAGTTTGGATGCTTAAATGTATCTAAGTGATCATTATAGTTTTAATGCAAAGAAAAGTTTTTCTCTACTATTAAAAACAAAACAACCTCAACACTTGCACATTGCACTCTGAATACATTTCTTTAAATTAAACAATCAGATCATGTGTCAGAATGGGCACTGCGGATCACTCACACGACACTACATTTTTAATCAGGCAACAGTACTTCAAACAACATTAACAGAAACTCTTCCTTTCAGTGATCTACACTCCAGTTCAGTCTGTAAAAACACTTTTGAGGCTGAAAGTTTCTAGGAATGTTAAATGTTATATGCAGCTACCAAGAGAGGAAAACAACATTCCATAAACGAAAGCCAAAACTACTTACGTTTCAAAACAGCGATCCACGTTGTCTGACATCAGAAGTAGCATGCATAGCTGTTCAAGTGCTATTAGCTGCATATCCCTTTCATCTCCCTGCCCCATCTGCAGCCATTCCAGCAACGTGTCTGGGTCCACATCTGCCATGTTTGGGGTTTTTTTTAAAAAAAAAAAAAAAAAAAAAGCAGCGCTGCCTCCACTTAAATTAAAAAGTACAAAAAATATCCTTTAATTGTTCAAGCCACACTAACTTGAGCACAATTAATGCCTCTCTTCAGCCAGGCCCAGGCTTTTGCACTTTTCACCTGGAAAGAAAAAGGGAAAAAATAAAAATTATCATCACAATCTTGTCTTTAAACTTTTTGGATTTGCTCCTCTCTAAAATGTATAGCATATTTTTGGGCTGACATTAAGAGAAATTCCACATATTTGACCAGCAATTATTTTTTTTTCAAGCTTTATACATGAGTAAACAGTAATGTTTACTGTTTCATTGTTCTGTTTCATTGGAAATAAATCTCTAGTTCCAGCTGACAATCAAGCAAGACTTAGAGCCTACCCTTATTTATAGGGTAACTCAAAATTAAAACTTAAGTAGAAAAACTGTGCTTAACCCTTTTGTATATGCTCAAAGCTAATATAAGGGCAAATAGTGCTCTCGTGCCTATCCCCTTTCCTTTAATATCACTTTATAATAAAGTGTCCAACTTTCTGAAAGATGGATTACCTCCTCATTGAAGTAGTCAAATATAGAGAGACATCAAATGTCACATTTTAAATACAAACCCACAAAACAAAAATATTGAGATGTACAACTAAAGACTTGGAGAATCTGCAAAAGTTTTATTAATCCTTCATCTTTTAAAATAGCATTTGAACATAAGAAAAATAAGCCTTTTAAGTCAAAGGATAAAAAAGACAATTTAAGAATCACTTCCATTTTCAAGAGTTAGAGATGTTGTTTGGGGTTTTTTTTAGAAAAAAATGTATCTAATTCATACTTTTAAAAAAATGCAGTGAATAATTCAAATAATTCATGTACATATAAGGAAAACAACATTATTTGCTGGCCCAATGCCATAGTTGTACATGCAAGCTGAAGACCAAATATCTCTTAACTAAAACGTTAAGAGATATTTTTGACCTATGTGCTTGCTTTTTACTTTGCGTTTTACTAACAAATAATCAAATTAACCTCCCATGCCTAAGAACACAGCAAACATGACTATTTTCATATAAAAGCTAAAACAAAGGTTACAAACCAATCTCTCTAAATTAAACATACAAGAAAAAATTTGACTATTTTTTAAATACAGTTTATAAAAAAAAAACAAGTTTACCAAACTCATAGATAAATATGAAATGCTGGACAGCACCCCCACAAATTGGGGGGGGAAGGGGGGGGGAGAAGCTCGATCTGGACAAAGTCTGCCTACTTGTTTACTTGCTGCTAATGAGTTAATAGTTAAAAAATAACTCCACCAAGGGCACATCTACAAAAGGGAATCAGAAATTGGTATTACATGGAGAAATGGACACTTAATCAGCAGTGCTGTTTCACAATAGCTTTGAACTTAAAGATGTGACAAAAGTATGACAGATATGATTTTTTAATAGTTTAGGACCATAACAACATTACAGATCACTCAATTACTGCTTGCCACATATATTTTTGTTATTGCTGCAGTATTGCTGTAAAAAGTAATTCAAATGTTACTAAATTCATGTTCTGTGCTTTAAACAATGTCTATGATCCTCCAAGCTGTTTACAGACTGTATTTCCTGTTCCAAGGCTAAATAAAACTACTTTCAGCCAGTACAAGGGGGATCGTACCGTAAGTATGTCTCCTTAACGAGACTAAATGATTAACTTCGGGGGGGGGGGGGGGGGTAGAAAGGGTGAAGGCAACAGAAACAAGAAAATTAAGAGAGACAGTGAAAGTGGGGTAAGTTCACTACAGGCACCTGCTGTTCTTCCACCCCAGACGGGCTCTAACCAGACGGAAACGAACCACCGAGCAGAAAACAGAGCAAGGCGAGAGGCCGGGGCTCCCAAGAGAGCTGCACCAGAAAAGGGGCCAGGCCGCAGCTAAACTCAACCCCACCGCCCGGGCCTACACACACAGACACAGCAGACGGGCCCCAGGCCAGCGAGCAGGGATCTGGGGCCCCCTCCCCACACCCGGCCTCCCGGGGAAGAGGAGCCCTCGCACCGCCTCCCCCCTCCTCGCCGCCCCCGCGCACAGGCGAGCCGGCGGCGTGAGGGGCTCCGGGGCTGCGCCGGGGGAGATTTTCCGGCACCCGCCACCGCCCCCGTTCAGGGCCCCGGCCCACAGCCGGGCCTCCCGGCCCGCTCCCTCCGAGCCTGCCGACACCGATCCGCCAGGCCCGGGAAGCGACGCTCGAGTTCCTGGCGAGCCGCAGGCCTCGCAGGGTGACCCGGCCTGGCGGCTCAGGAAAGGCGCCGTCTCCCCAGCGCCAGCAGGAGCGGCCCCGCACCCTCCCCGCCCCCGCCGCTCACCTCGGCCTCCCAGAGCCTCTTCGCCGGAGCCGACCCCTCCTCAGCGCCGCGGGGAGACAGGGGGAGAGGCGAGGCGGCGGCAGCCCGAGCCCCGCAGCAGGCGGCAGCCAGCGGCATCCATGGCGCTCCGCCCGGCACGGGATTGGGTGGGAGGAGGGGGAAGGAAGCCGCGCCGCGGCCTCGGGGGGAGGAGCTGGCGCCGGCCGAGCGGCCGCTGGGGGCGCTGCGGGAGCGGCCTGGCCGCCTGCCGCCTCCCGCCTGCGCGGCGAGGGCCCGCCCCGCACCGGCGGGAGAGCGCTGCCGGGGCGCCGCGGCTGCCGGTCCGACTTCTCCCTGTGCCGCCGCCGGCGGAGCCGCTGCCGCGCCCCGGCCTGCGCCTGAGCCGGCCTCCCGGGCCCGCCGGGGCGAGAGGGAGCCCGCGCTTCCGCACCCGCTAATGGAGGGGCCGGGGCCGCCGACCCAAAGGCCGCGGGGGCTCCGCTCCCCTCGGGCGCGCCGTGCCCGGCCTCAGCTCAGTTCCCTCTGCCTGAGGGGAGCCTCGGGCCCGGCTCCCCCGCCCCGGCCCCGCAAGGGCCTTCTCGGCCAGGCGCCAGCCTTGGGGGTGGGGTCCTGGTCCCACAGGGTGCGCGGCCGCCCTCCACGGTGCGGAGCGGGAGGCGAGGCTCGTCCAGCATGTCCGCCGCTCGCCCCAGGCTTGGGTGGCCTTTCCCTGCCTGCATGGGGTTCTTTTAATTTCTGATTACAGGTCATTTTGTTTCATGCCACATTCAGGTTATTTACTTCAATATAGTAGCCTTTATATTTACGGAGGGGGGGGGCTTATACCTTGCAGTGCCCACTCTTGAAAACACTTCCAGCACCTCCGTTAAAGGGGCGATGGTGAACAGATTTAAACGTCGCAGTAATGGGCCTTTCAGAGCAGAGGTTTTAACTTGCCCTTGCCCTGTGGTGAATTTGGGATACTGCAGCTGCACTGTGTGGCTTGAGACACGTTTTGCAGTAGAGTAGCCCCCAGCCACACGCTGCAAAATGCTACGCGGTTACCTTGCGTATGATCAAAAAACACAGGAGGCAAACTGCTATAAATTTAAAATGAAGGACTAAAAGGACTTTATAGCAAACTACTATAAATTTAAAATGAAGGACTAAAAACGAAAGATCTTCAAAATAATTTCCTTCTCTGTAGGATGACATGCGTTTTTCTAAGGAATTTAAGCCTATTAATATAAGTACAGTAAATAAGATTATTGTACATTTGAATGTCACCCCTACCTGCCTCATAGACATTTCCTGTAATTGGGAGGCTAAAACTACATGCTGAACAAAAAGGCCATAGCAGTCATGCTCCGTTAAAACTTGCCGAATGCAGACATTTTTATTGTTTGGTGTTGTAATAACACCTCTAGAAAGTGTTACCTTTATTGCTGTAGGGTTTTTTTCGGGATACAAGAACAGTAGTGCCTTTGTCTCTGTTTCTGAGTTCTAAGGCAGCTTAGCCTTCCTGTCTTACCGTATTATGTCTCTCTTCACTGCCACTTGTTCCAGCCCTACCGAGATTAAATGTATATCCTTTGCCTATGCTTGTCCTTCAGAAGTCAGCAAGACTTCTTATATGCTCAAAGTTAAGGACATGAGGCAGTAGGAAGACTGAGTCTGCAGTCTTTAAATTTAGAAGCCTGATCTTTCACTTTCACTGGTGCAGAAGCAGCAGCAGAATTAGGCCAAACTTACGAGAACCGCATCTGCTAAGTGACCTCACTCCTGTTGCATGATGCTAGCACAGTTTCCTTTGCTTTTTATTATGAAGAGAGGTTTCAATTAAAGCAACGTTATGGATTTCTTCTGAAGACCAAAACCAAATGCTAATTGTAAAGGCCAAAATCTTTGAAATCAAACAAGTGTTTCACACTCTGCACATCGGGTGCTCTTTCTGATTCAGGTATCTCTGGACAGATAGATGGTTATCCATGGAGAAGATGAGGTTATCAAAATATAGATTAATTTAGGAACAAAATCAAAAGTTTAAATATTGTACATGCAAAGAATACAAATAGTGGGTTTTAAATACTGTTAAGTAGGAGTACAACACTTAAAAATACTGGAAATAGCTTTCAGTGCTGTACGTCTTTATTTCTGAATGGATAAACATGAATACTTCCACGTCCTGTTGCATTAATTGCCCAATTTGATATATCCTATAATTTTTTTTTATATTAAAGGAAGTATATCAAGTAATGTATTACAGCTTTAGTCATGAATCAGGGGGTTTTTTCATTATGAGACATTCGTAATATTTAAGACTTTGCTGGTGATTTTTATTCCTCATTATAAGATTTCTTCTCCCTAGAATGAATCTGAAAAAGAAGAAATGATCTGCTAACTAGGTAATCTCTGCTTTATTGATTATATACTTCTTACAATATATATGTTCATGGTCTGATTAATACTTTTTCCACTTCATGTGACGACTGGGCATTCAAATTATTTTCGCAGTTGTCAGTATTCCATTGAAAGATATCACAGCAAGTGATACCCCTCAAGTTACTGTTTCAGACTTCCTCTGTGTACAGCACTGATACAGACTAAGACTACCTCTCCAAAAGTGACTGCTCTCTGATATTTAATAAGAAGGAAATCACTAGCAAATAAGAGTACAGTTAGTGGATAAGAAAGACATAAGAATTGCATCAGTCATTTTTATGGAATTACTTGCTTCCATTTGAATTTTCATATGAACAAGGTTTTGTTCAGACCCCCACATTTCAGGCCTGTGGCTATCATTTGATTAGTGCTAGCCCTAAGTGTATTGAGGAGGAAGGACTTTACGTGGATTGGTGCAGCCAGCCAGGGAAAGCAAGTAATGCCAGGTACTGAAGGGACGAGTAATGGCTCTTGACTGTCATAGCTGCCTTGAAGAAAATTGTGCTGAGCATTGTGTGAAACTTGCAAAAACAACTACAGTTCCCCATACTTGTACAATGTACATATTATTCATTCAGTTAGAAAATGGCCTAAATTCTAACACCAGCTGACACGCACTTCATGTATGACCTTGGCCTAATCCTTTAATCACTGCATGTCTCTGTTTCCTCCTTTATAAAAAAAGAAGATAGTAATGCTGGAGTCAGAAATGTCTTCGCATTTATGGAACTGTGAGTTGCTGAGGCATGTTACTATATTAAGTCTTAAATAACACTATAAAACAGAATTCCTCTTTATGACTACACTTGAGCAGACCACACATGTAAGTGACTGAGGATGCTTTTGGAAATTAGGTCACATAGGGTCAACGTAGATTGACCTTTGTAGAGTGTGATATTGACCAATGACCAGCATTTTTGCTGCGTATTTACCTGGAAATTAAAACTTGGCTTTAAAAGAGAAAACATCAGTACAGTTACTGTCATAATACTATGTCAGGGACACATGCACCACAGAAAAATATGCCATGGAGGGTAGCAAGGGTCAGGGATTGGAGAGTGGCGGATGCAGAGAGCTTCTGAGACATGTTATAAAGGACACCCCACTTGAGACAGCTACTCGATAAGAAGACATCGCAGGTGTTCTCAAAAAGATTTGATTGTGTGTGACGAGACGTCATGTTTGGCTAGAATTTTGTAAAATCTTCGTGGGACGGAAAAAAAAATCCATGTTTTTTCACTTATAGCTCAAAGAAAAATAACATTTATTACTGCTTTTATATTATATTCAGGCTGGTGTTTTCTATATGGTTTTAGCTGATAGCACAGGGAAAAAGTCTGTCACGGGTACTGTTGATGTCACAGCGTGATAGCAAGGATTGTAAGCTTCAGATAGGAATGATTGGGCTTTTCTTAGAGAAAATACAAAACTCTGGCCAAAAATCAAACTGAAAAACACTTGCAATTCAAACAAAACAAGAAGTCTCAGATTCCTCTGTATATTTTTCATTGATGTGGAAGCTAGAACCTAGTATAGTTGATGTTTTTGTTAGCTGTACTGCCCACCTCTGTACACATGCCAAGTTGATGTTTCCAAAAATATCACTCCTCTAGAATAAATGGATCAGAGGGTGACATAAACAGACCCTGAACACCTCCACAAATTTAATTGAGAAGTTTATGCTAAAGGCCAGTGCTGTGTCCAGCCAAATAAAACAGTTAGGATATTTTTGGATTATTTATCCTTTTGCTTTAACACTTTTTTATCTACCACCCACACAATAATGTAGTAGAAAACACTGAAAGTTCCTACTCCTCCCAGAAAAAAAATATGATTAATTCCATAGATGTTTCATTTTCTTGATGAATGTTACACTTTTAAAGAAAAAGTTAATAAATGTTGACTACACATTTCAAAGCAAGGAGGTCAGGTATTACAGAAGCTTCCTTGCTGTATCAGGTGAGGTTTAGTTTTACAGAATTTGGCTATTTAAACTTATTTACTTCTTCAGCATATTGTTAAAAATATTTTCTTCTAGAAAACTTACTTTTCCATAAATAAAATGCAGCTGGTAAAAGCTTTTTTATTTAAATCCTCCTATGTTATCGTGGTCTCTTCTTAGCCACTTCAGTGTTGCACAAGCCTGGGGAGCGCAAACACAGTGTCAGCGTCTTGACTTTCCAAAAGTATGTGTCAGTTTTTGCAGCCCTGGCAATCACGGAACAATTCTGTGCCAGCTGCACGGCGCGGCGTGTTTGCCGTGTGCGGTCCTACGCAATCTGTTGTGGCGGGCGCTGTGCGAGAGGTTGCCTCTTTGGGAGTCCAAGTGTTGCAATTACACGTGTTGATGTGGCGAGCGCATGACTAACGTTGACGTGATAAATGTGTGAGTGACACGCTGGTGGCTGGTGTTTACGGAGGTGCGGGGCTGAGTCATTGCTCTTCTTGTTCGACTCCTCCTCAGGAGAATGTCAACTTCCTGGAAGGTTCTTATCCTCAGAGCTGAGTGAAGGAACATGGAGATGTACGGAAGAGCATGGTTTTCAGAAAACTGCAAATACTCCGAAATTACCTTTTCTTCTTTCTGAATTGTTCAAAATAATATACATTATAGCGCTTTTTCCTAAGTAAACTCACCTATGTGGTTTTGGTTTTTTTAAAGTATAAGTTGACTTTTTTGGTGTTGCAGTCTGGGGAGTGAGAAGTGGGTGAACTTTATCTCACTTAACTCCTTTTATCTCAGTTTACCTTCAGCTACATCACTTATTTGGACATAAAATAGAAAGTAACCCGTCATCACAGCCTGCCCTCACTCATGTTCCTTCCACCTCTGATTGCCAAAGGGAAAGTGAGGCAGAAGTCAGGCAACGATTTTCTATTTCAGGCTGTTAGCTGTACCCCGTCCACCAGTAACATAGGCAACAGCAATAAATCTCAATCCAAGACAAGTGCAAGGAAAGATCACAGTATTTCTTACTGTTTTTAATGGCACAGACTAGGTTCTAACTTTCTGAATCAGAAGATTAATCAAGATTTGGGATTTGTTCCTCCTAGTTTTACTCATTGTTATGGGAGTAAAACACATGTAATCCTACCAAGCATCCGATGTGGGTCCCAAAATTTCAATGAAGTATTATAAATTAATTTCAATCATCTGTGCTGATGAGAAGACTTACAACAAGAAGGAAGTGTCTTAATCACAAAATGATTCTTCTATATTCTGGGATTAAAAAACCCCAGCTACTTAGAATTTTACTGGAAAGAGTGTAGTTTTTACAGACTTAAAAGCTTACTAATGCCTTTTACTATTCTTGTAATGAAATTATGCCCTGTTCACCACTGTTGAATGTCTTGACATGTAAAAAGAACAAACAGTCTCAAGCTCCTAAAACCTGAATTTATGGATTAGTTGCTAACTGGAAAGAGCTACATCCTTCATTCAAACCAGGAAAAATCAACAGAATATTATGGTGGAGCATGGCAAAGTTCAATGCTAGCACTGTCCTAGGGCCCATGAGACAGACAACAAAAAATTGTATCATTTACTAATGAAACAGGAAAACTTTCTTGCCCCACTGGTGGCTCTTAGGGGAAAATGGGAAAGTACTGTACTTTGCTAATGGTTTGTTTGTTCAGAAAGGCAATCTATGCACTCTGCAAGCTCAATTAAGCCTTGGATTGTGTGGTTCATAGGAAAGGTGCCATTCAAACAACTTAAATCCTTGTCAGAAGTGATGAAATGATTTTATTTGGAATTGTAGTAGTGAGATGAAACCAGGTTTCTGCAGATCCTCAAGTCTATATTCCTGCAAGGAAAGAACAGACATTCCTTAAGGAATATGTTACAGGTAGTAAACTGTGTACCTGATTTTCTCTTAATTAGTTTTTATTAATAAATGAAGATCACATTGTGCATGTATTGGGATTTGTCCTTCACTGTAACCTTTGGACTTATTCCCAGGCTACAAACTGTATTAAATAGAACTGGCTGAAAATGGGAAAATTATTTTGCAAGGAGAGATGAATGACTTTTAATTTCAACAGGGTTGATTTTCATTCTTTGCCAGTTGCTAGTGAATGCAGGAAATGATGCTGGGGGGATTCCTCCTATTTTCTTAACATTGGCTTTCCTTTTGCTACTCTACTTTTTTGAGCTTCCTTAACAGAAATATTTTTTAAAAAGAGCAAAAATAACCCCCAAAGCTCAGAGCCCTGAAATTCATTCTGTTATGTTGAATGTGAGGAAAAGGATGAGAAACACAACCCTTCCCAGAACATTAAAAACAAATCCTGTTTAGAAAATATCTTAGAAGAAGCAGGTTTTGAATGAGAAACTCATATGTCTCAAACGTACATATACTAGGCTGTATTGGATTAAACAGCACCTCTGGCAGAAGAAAAAAAGTGGATATACAGTGATGAAGGCTCAAAACATTACCCTTGCTCACTACATTTCAAACTGTGACCCAGGCCAATTAAAGAACATCTTTTTGATCTGACAGTAGAGGGCTTTGTGGCAGAGCTGCATGTTTGTAGGAGAATAAGGGGCCATGGGAGAAAATTGGTATAAATATCAAATTATTTGCCTAAGAGCTTTCAGTTAACTATCTAACACAAACGTAAGGAAAATGATAAGTATACTTCCTTCTTAAGGCCTCTAAGGCATAGTTATTGACCTATTTTTGAAAAGTTTCAACACCTGTGTTTTAACTCCACAGGAGTTCAGAGATCCACGTGAGGAGTGAGTGAGTAGCACAGGATAAATGATTCATACCCATTTTTCTTGTTGCACCCTACATTTTTACCTTTTGGACACCCATTGACTTATGCTGGTAAGATGGGATTTCCATGAACAGGTCACAAATTACTCCAACTACTGCGCAGGGTTTTGTATGTCAGTTCTTGTGTACTTAGTATCAATACCTTCAAAAATGAGGCTAGCTGTAAAGTATTTACGACCTCATTCCAGCCCAAGTTGCTGCCGCTAAGCTTTTAATGTCAGTGTCCTATTTGCATTGACTCTTAGTTATATATGGTAAGACACCAGCATTATTTTGTTATGCAAGCATATTGTACTTGCTTTTCCTATTGGTTCTGTGTTATAGGGTTGTATTTTTATACTGTAAAACATTATCTCATTGGGGTTTTGCTGTCTGTATAAATTTCTGTGTAAACACTGATCCCAGTGGACACAGGTAACTTATTAAAATGACTAAGTATTGTGTGTCTGTGTTCTTGCATCAAAGCAAGAATGTACTCTACCCAGTTTTTTCATACAGTGCCAGCCTTAAAATCAGCAGGCCAAATTATCTTTGTAAAGAAATGCCATTCTACTGAAGTCAATAAGGCCTCACCAGTTTGGGCCAGCAGGCAATTTGGCTCAAATACTAGCACCTATTATAGGAGTTTAGCTAAACGGAGTCTCCAGAAATACAAAGTTTTGTACAAGATTCTTAGCTGGCTTGACATTTTTACGGTGAGACCCAGGCACCGAAGCACTTGAATTAGACATTTTGATTCTAGTCTATCTCCAGCAAAAGATTAATCCACTAGAGTCCGTGTCGTACCATAACTCTTGAATCAAGAATACCATTCCCTTCTGTAGAATTAAGTTCAACAGATCCAGTGCCTGATCTCATGTGTTCATTTAAGGAGCAGCAAGTTGCAGATTTGAAGAGTACAAAGAGCGGAGAGTGCATTTGTAGACTTTCTGCTTGTATTTCAGTGAGAAGCAGCATTGAGATTGCCTCTTGGGAGCTAATTTTTAGGGAGCGTCAGAGTTATTTTGATAGAGAAATGTTACCTGCTTACAGTGTGTTCTCGTAGTAAGCGGTGTGCTGCACTGATGATGTCAGCAGTTATTGTTGGTAGAAATATTTGTCTATGTCATTTTTGCAGTAACATTTCATGTACAATTATGTTTGTATGTAATTACAGCTCCTTGACTACAACAATTAGTCTGTGTCCCAGTCCCTGCTCTGACCCTGATGGGATAAGTAATAGCCTGGGTCTGCTGAATCTTATGCTAGGGATTCCCAAGTATTTCACATTGGAGGGTCAGTGTCATTGGTAGGAATTTTTAATGTTGAAATATTGAAAGGCCCCAACTGAGATTCAGGCCTCACTGTACATGTGATAAAAGACATCTCCACCCCAGAGTTTACAGTAAACAGAGAACTCAGACAAAGGCTACAAAGCAGATCAGAGAGTAACATAATCCATGCCGATAAGCTGCGTAGTAGTTTAACTCTGAAGTCCTATACTCCCACTTCTACATGTTAGTGGTCTCCCAGCTATATTGAGCTAACTCTTTTCCTTGTGCAAAGAAAGCCAAGAGGAAACCAGAAGCTGCTCTGCATCTGCGCTCCATATGGATCGTGGCTGCAAGCTAGCCTGCATCTCCCGGCCCAGGGGTGACCCACCGAGACAAGGAAGATGCACCCAGAGGGAAGGATTCTGTCCTGGTGCTGGAAAGAAAGGGAGCACAGCTAGAAGGGAGCCGGCCTTCCCAGCGTCACACCAGCTCAGAGCTTCTTTCCCTACTGGGAAACTTAGATAACAAATCAAAGCCAGAATCCAGCCCCGTCTCACAGGCAGGGCTGGTACCTCTGCCTAGGAAGATTGCCCAATATTTAGCATTACTAGTAATTCGATGGGAAAGTAATGAGCAATGTTTTAAGAAAAACAACCGATTACTGGCCACAGAAGTCATATGCAAATATACTTGCAAGTTAACTCAAGCAGGTGATCTCAGGAAGCAGGCTTAAGACAGACATTTAGAGGTAAATTGTGCCCTCCATCACAGTATTGTACCCCACCAGTGTATGAAATTCAGGATGAAATCAGTAGGTGTTTGTGCATGTAACTGTGGGCAGAAATTAGCCCAAAAGCACATTTGAAAGTCAGAGGCTTCCTCCCATGGTGTTAGGCAAGAAAGATGAGACTTCTGCGTTCAGGGTCAGGCACCTCATGTATACTTTAGCAAGAACTATGCTGTAGCAACAGGATATCCTGTTTTAAATAATAAAAATAATGAAAGACTGCAAGATTGTAGCCCCATCTGCTTTTCTTCTTTGCCTTGATTAACAGTTATGGTAGGAAACAGGATCCTGGGACTGATACCCTGATGTCTCCTAAAATGGTTAGAGGATGCAAGCATCAAAACATTCTTAGCTGTAAAGCCACACAACTTTGTCTGTCCTATAAGCTAAATGTCTGACTCGTTACTGTCTTCCAGTATTAATATGAACCTATTGTAGGATGATTTGCTCTGACACAGCAGTTTTAGACACCCCACATGGCTGCTTTAGTTGTGCAGCAGAATTTGGAATATAAAGAGAGTGTGTGTAGTTATCACCTCTAATCTGTAAATCGTAGTTGGTTATTTGTAGGGACATTCCAAAACAAGAGAATTTGAGAACACCATCACCATTACCACACATCTGCATTCATCGTTTTTAATGAAAAGGTAGCTCATTAGAATTGTACCGTGAGGTACATTACACATTTATCTTAAAAAAAATTGGCACCCTAGGTTAGTACATCATTAATATGGCTGAATTCTATATAAGGGGGTGCTGACACTGTGTTAACTCCAGGTTTGTTTCATTCCCCACCCCACTTCTGTAGCAAATTTAAGCAGCTTTTTGCAGCCGGCAGAAGCCGGCACAGTGCTGGTGCGTACTGACCCTTCCTGGCTCAGCTCAGTGATGCTTGATGCTTTACGCTGTTAGAGTAAGCCCAAATCACAGGTGAGGACTAAAAGCAAACCTAATAATTAATATCAAAAGCAATCCTGTCAGCACGAGTTGCGATTTATAAAAACAGAGAATAGCAAACTATAAAATAATGTAAAACTAATCTTCCAAAAACTATCTTGGACTACTGATCTTCAAATATGTAGTTGCATTAGAGAAGGGCATTGAGGATTATCTTGTCTGATGGTCTTAGACATAGTTACAGATAAGACTGCCAAGTGAAATTAAATATTAGTAGAAATTATGTAAATAAAAATTATATTTTCAGTATCACTTCACAGTGATGCTGCTGGGTTTCGTTTCAGGCAACCTGTATTGGTAGAGCTATTTGGCACAGTCGCTCTTAAGACCAGTCCCGACCGATACAACGGCTTTCTTCCTCAGGCCCTTTCATGTCAGATGTGGAGCGTTTCTGGGACTGTAGCAACACCTACCCCACCACTCCCGTGAAAGAGCTTCCCATTCTCTTTGCACATACCCCATACCACTAACACCAGCTCTCTTTTTGGTGCAGAGTTTTCACAGGAGTTTAAAAGATTTTTAAGGAAACACATTTTGGTCTCTGCAGTGCCTTAAATAGTTCTCCTCCAAAATTCTAACGTACATGGAGAAAATACTTTGTTGAGTTTTCCATCCTTCAAACAAACCTCTCCCACATCATCCTTCAAATGACAGACACATCCTACATGTAAACCTCTTTTATTAAGATCAAGCAGAACTGAGAGGAGGAAGCCAGGAGTACCAGAGTCCCCCCTCCAGTTCACAGGCACGCCTAAGTACAAGGTTTCCTCCGCCACTATCCTGCTTCCCCTCCTCTCCCAGCAGGATAATCGCTCCGTGGGTCCGTACAGTACCTCCAGGCCTGGGGTCTGGAGGCTGTGTCTACCTGATAGGCCATTGCAAACACTTCTCCAAAAAAACTAACCCGCTTCAATACCAATGATATAACATTTCTGAAAATTAGCCCCCTCTACTATGGTGCTGGTTTTGGCTGGGGTAGAGTTAGTTTTCTTCACAGTAGCTAGTATGGGGCTATGTTTTGGATTTGTGCTGGAAACAGCGTTGATAACACAGGGATGTTTTTGTTACTGCTGAGCAGTGCTTACACACAGTCAAGGCCTCTTCTGCCTCTCACCCCACCCCACCAGCGAGGAGGCTGGGGGGGGCACAAGGCGCTGGGAGGGGACACAGCTGGGACAGCTGACCCCAGCTGACCACAGGGCTGTTCCGCACCATATGGCGTCATGCTCAGCATATAAAGCTGGGGAAGAAGGAGGAAGGGGGGGACATTCGGAGTGATGGTGTTTGTCTTCCCAAGTCACCGTTAGGCGTGATGGAGCCCTGCTTTCCTGGAGATGGCTGAACACCTGCCTGCCCATGGGAAGCAGTGAATGAATTCCTTGCTTTCCTTTGCTTGTGCGTGCAGCTTTTGCTTTCCCTATTAAACTGTCTTTATCTCAACCCATGAGTTTTCTCACTTTTACTCTTCTGATTCTCTCCCCCATCCCACTGGAGGGCAGTGAGCGAGCGGCTGTGTGGGGCTTGGTTGCCAGCTGGGGTTAAACCACAACAACTGCTTTTTTTTCTTCCCAGAAATGATGCCATGTCTAAATCCAATTTGCAGTAAGTTCAAAATTTTCCTTTGCAGTCTGTCCAATCTTTTTTCCTCCCTTTCTCCCATTTTCACTCCCAACTAAGGTTTATGTGCAAAGTAACTTGAAATTCCAGGAAATTCCAGTATTTTAAATCAAAGTTTGGCTACCAAAATGCCTGGATTTTATTTAAATCATGCTTAAGTGTTGCTCAGGCTGTTGCTTTCAGCTTTCAGAGCCATTGGATCAGAATGCTCTTTGTAGGATAACCTTACGCTCAGCCTCACGGCAAAGTTCAGATCAGATCAGAAGACGTCTGAAGAGAGCAATAAGTGGTGGACCTACATGAAAAAAAAATGGGTAACACATTTTTGTCTGTTTCAATACTTAAACCAGTTCCACAGACTTCAGCTTGAAAACCAAGGAATATCAGTGACTGATCAGATATGACAAATACTTGAGAAAATGTAAAAAGATGAAGTTTATCTCATTACCACCCTTTCACAAAAGTATCCCATCTGTCTTTTTGATTCTAAACTGTTTTGAACAAGAAGTGGAGTAGTGTGATTTTAGACCAGAAACAACCCAGGGAAAAAAGCTTCCCTACACTTAGCTTATGTAAACACTTTACCATATAATGATAAATAGTCAAATTTCTCAAATTCACAAGTAATGTTGTCAAATTGTTATTAAATTTTTGGAGGTTTCCAGTGATGATTTTGTTTTCAGAATACTGTCTTCCTTGTTCTAATGTTCATTACTGAGAATTTATTCATCAGTCCTAGTGATCTAGTTAGTAGAATAGGGGTCAACAGTGACTGAATTGTAGTTCAGCTAAGAAATGGGATAATCTTGGATTTATAAATGGGAGAAGTTTAAAAGCTCAACCACTTCATTATCGTCATTCTGCAGTGGAACAACTCTGTTATCAAGGTCAATTCATCGGCATTGGTGTTGCTGTGAAGGAATTCCGAGGCTTTGATTTCTAGAGAGCACTTGCTACTGAGCAACTGTTAGGACTTCTTAAGCTGATAGCCTGCGCAACAGGTATCTTATTTGCATGACAGTAGTCCATGTGGCCTCAATATATGTCTATAAAAGTCCATAAAGCTGGCACTTCGCGAATAGTTAGACCCTCTCAGGGGTTGGGATGGAGGGGACAAACAAGGGCACAGCAATATTCAGTCTTCACAGAATGTTTTCTCTGGCACCTCCATGATTTGTTTCCGTTTCCCCTCTCTCCCCAAAAGGGTGGCAAGCAGGTTTATTTGTGCTTTTGAAAATCAGTTCCCTTCTTAGGCCCTACTTGGTGCAGACTGTGTTATCAGCAGCTTCCATTTCTTCAGAACTGGGGAGTAAGAACAAGCTATAATTAAAGGCTGAAGGTATGTACCCTCTCTTCCCTGCCCTGAAGGAACTGAGCTGTTGCCAGCCATTGCAGGCAGTTGGCAGTTCCCTGGGATCACAAGAACCGGGAACAAGGAATCGCGCTCCGGGCCCAGCTACCTGCCCTAGAAAAACTCATCTGCCACTCAACAGCGACAAACACTTCCCAACTCTCTCCACATTCTTTCTGGCCTCTGAATGCCCCTCCGAGGAATGGTCTTCATTTCCAAAGGCTACTCACCGGTTTAGGTCAAAATCCTAATCGAAGAGTGGTGAAAATTTTGCAACTCAAGTAACTCCTTCTAAGTAATTTCAAAATCTTTTAGTGAAAACATACAAAGTGTGTATGCACGGGTGTTGTAACCAGTCCTGAAAAGGCAATGGAAACAAGAGCCTTTGTGTGTCTGCTCTTGCAGTTGACGAGTTACATCATTTCAAACTTGTCTTCCTGCTTTGCATACGATTTAATAGCTTTCTTTTTTTGTGTGGAACAAACAGTGCTTTCTGATGAAGTTTCTGTCATGGCGGTGACTGTTTTCATGGTTTACTCAGAGACCGTACAGAACGTGATCCAGTTGTGGCTGCCTTGCGCATTTCATTAACAAGTCTAGATTCCCCGTGTTGCATGCAAGTAACTTTGCATTGCTTTTTATAGTAATGTCATTAGCTTGTTTCATCCTGTGCTGCTAGCACAAAGTGTTTTGCTTTGATTTACATGGATGGTTGGCAGTCTCTTGTTTTCCTGATAATAAATAATGGGCAGTACAAAACAGAACAAGCAAAGGTAACGTATCATAACATTGTGTGAACTTCACAAATCAGAGTAGTTTCATCTGTAAAACATTTTATAGGATTCCAGTCAACTATTAAGCTATGATATCTCACACAGGCCGTTTTGAAGCAATGAATCAACCAGGTAACTGATTTAATTATTATTTTATCTTCCTTCTCTTACTACCCATGCACATGTCTCGTTCTGCTTCCCCCTTCCTTCCTCTCTGTCCTGTCCTAATCCTTCAGCATTTGTTTGATTTGAAAGGTAATCCCTCGAGAATGTTGTTGCTTCCTCTGCAGCCTTTGTATTTGCTCCTTTCCTGCTGCTTTTCCCTCTGGCCTGCCCCATCTTCACAGCAGTCTCTCCTGGTTCACTGTCTGGAGCATATTGCCCTCTAGCACTTGGACCCAGCAGAAGCCACTCAGCAAGTCATGGCTGGGTGTTGGCTACCTGAAGGTGAGGAAGACAACCAGAAAAGATCTCTAACAGTGAGTTGCACACGGTTCTGGGATATTAGCATGAACAGGAACTGGATTTTAAATACTTGTCCTGTCTGCCTCAGTTCTTGCACATACTAGAAATAGATATGAAAAAAGTAAAAAAGATTCAGTTGTTTTGGGGGGCATCCTGTGTAGTCTAGGTACAGCTTCAAAACCTAGAGAGTGAGGAGAGAATCCCTGACAGTTAATATATTCATTGTCTCCCAAAGGAGAAAATTATGGCATTGAAAGCCATTCCTTTAGCTAATGTCCGGAACAAGCCAGTGAAAAATACAGTTTCGAATCCTGACCACCAGCTGTAAAGTTGATCCAGCCAAGATGTACCGCAGCCTGGAACAGCCGGTTTCCGCAGGCAGTAGCAGGCACTTTGTGAGCTGCTATGTCTCTTCTCACTGATGTATCGAAGCCACTGGAAGGTTTTGGCAAATTTTGTGTAATGGTCTCTTTGACCTGTGGCCAGTACATCCAATAGCCTTTTCCCTTCTGTCTTGGCCAGAAAAGCTCCAGAAGTCTTTATGAATGACTAAATCATTTCAGTTTGTGGTTCTGAATGTTGCTGCAAGCGCACAGAACTGAGCAGGACGCTGTGTGGATAAATACCCATGCGATGACAGCCTTCAGCAACTGCTGCTCCGGAGGACGTCAAGGAGAGACATGCTTGCGTTATGGCACAGACCAATGTGAAGAAGAGCTCACTTCCATGTATCGTTTGCATTTATCCACTAAGTCTAGGTGCATTTGACTACCAACAGTCTCAGCACGGATCCAGGCCACCGGCAGTTGCTGAGGAACACACATACACACAACTTAGTGTTCCTGAGCGGTGGTAGCTGCACGGTCTAGTGCGATCCCAGCACAGGCACCTGTGTGAGCAGGTACTTAAAGAAACCTACTAGAAAGGTGGGACATTGTCTCCTTGGGGAAAAAAATGGTATTCACTCATGCCTTCCTTAGGTCCAGCTGCCCTCAGACATAGAAAACTACTTTGGTAGTTCACACCATGCCCACTGACTGTCTTTCCTCCCTGTGTCTACAGGACAGGGCTATGGGCTTTTTGCCATGTCTCCAAGGCTACGTGGGGAAATCGGGATAGAAGGCTGCAAGCCTTTAAGCCCTGAGGCTTCGTATGTATCTATATTTACTGTATGGTTCAGAGGGTGCCTAGAACTATAGACGGGTTGTGGCTCCTACTCAAGACCGCTCGTTCTTGAGTACTTCTCTTCAACCAGCTTGAGAATTCTCATTTTACAAAAGTAAATTATTCCCAGATTTGTTAGCCTCAAAAGGGAACTAGGAGGAATATGGACTAAAAAAAGCCCGTCTACCCTCTCACCCTCCCCCTGACCACGTTACTGTGTCACTTCACTCCCTGGCAGCTAAACACTAGATTGCATCGTGCCTCAGACTGGAGGTGAAAAAACATTTACTTTCATTGCCTCTTCTATTACCCCACTTCATCCCATCCTTGCCTATTTAATAAATATAGTTGATGAAGTATCACAAAGAAAACCTGATTTTTCCTATAGGCAAATTCTTTTATTCCTCTAACTGAATTTCAGGTAAATGTGGTGGCAACGGCTTGAACCAGTTATCCTTGTATCTGTTTCCTGTAGAACATGCATACATCTGTGACAATTTTTTCTTGGTGTTTGTCATGAACCTTACATGAGAGAGGATGCGGTAAAGAGCATTTGCCTTCATAATGATAGGTTGTATTTTCAAATTGCATAATATTTCTATTTTTAGATAGAAATCAAAATTGTTTCCAGAATCCCTGAGGCCTGTACTTCCACTGAAAACATGTCTCATACAAAACCTTCTCATTTTCTTGCAGAAAAGGATACTGAGAACTGAGGCACCAGGCAGAAAAAAAATGCTTACAAAAATCAAATCAAATCAAATCAAGATCTTACCCAGAGAAGGTTAAAATTAAAAAAAAAAAAAAATCCCACTAGTAGCAACAGGGAATCTCAGCAATTCTATATTGCATTTCATTGGCAATGAGATAATTCACATAAGTTTCAATACATGAATATTAAAATTGGTTTAAAAAAAATTCCAATTTTAGGCTAGACAATTGCAATTCATAAGGCAGTAGCTTAGAATAGGATTTTATCAATCTTTGCCACTACTAAATTTAGCTTCTTACCAGCAACTTTTAGAAACAGACTTACCTCATCTGCAAGCTTCTTTACATATACATACACACAACGCATTTTTCTGTGCAATAACCGGACAAATTGGCACATATACTAATAGGCACACTGAGAGCAGGCTCTGCTGTGGCTGGTACCCATCTCCCCGATTAGTTTTCTCCTGCAAGTGCTGCCATTAAGCAGCTGGAGTGCAAGCACAGAGGAAGGGGATTTGACGCCACATTCTGCCTTCTAGAATCTGATTCTGCACTTCAGATGACGGGGACTATGGAAGTGGGAATTGGACCATAGAGCAAAATTGATATCCGGCTGCAGAGTGAGTGAATTTGGGTTAATCTATCACAGATTACTTCAGGAGGTTTTGGAAGCCTGCTCTTGCTTTGACCTGTTTCTCAAACAAAATCTTCAGCCCTACTTTTGCTATATTTAGATGTCACTTCCCCTTTCATTGTTATATGTAATAAACCATTTATTCTCCAGAGAATCCAGAGAACTTTTTTTTTTTTTGGGGGGGGGGGGGGGGGGGGGGGAGAAGACCTACAACTGTACATCAAAACCAAAGTAAGAACCACACATTTTGGAGAGGTTGGTGGTGTAGCACTGGCATCTTTAGTGTTCCCTTGCACAGACAACATGATGTATCAAATGCATCTGTTTTATTTTATTCTACATAATCCATTTCAATACTCATTACCCAAAAATATGTTAGGGGCAGGTAAAGCATGTCATATCCGGCCAAATATGCTTTTTGATTTTTAGATCTTTGAAGCTATACCCCACTGTCATTAAATAGCTTGAGCGGTATCTGTAAAAATGAAGTGCTTGTTACATACTTCAGCTAATTGAATTGGAGTCCTGTGTGAAACGTCGTCTACAGCAACAGCTCCAATGTTGCTCAGATGAGAGCGCTATGGACAAATCTGAGCGCTTCTTCTAACACTTGGCTGCATGAAAGTACAGCTTAACTTTATTTTCTTGGCTGTTTTTAAAGACTGGAGGTTGCAACTCAACAACCATTTCATTATGTCTTTATTTTACAAGAAACTTCACTTGTCAATGTGTAATCGAGGCACACAGGTTTCCCGTGCAAAAAGCAGTGTCTAGGAACGCCCACGGGATCAGGGCTGCGGAGTGCTGGCCAAGTGGCGCTACCTTCAAGACACAAGGAAGTGACTCTTCTGTGGTTTTTGACACCACCATGCAGAGAAATAGAATAGTCTACCTTGCTGTATGTTCTTTTATTCAAAAACTGAACAGAGAGGGTTAATTTTCTAAGGATTTTTCCCCCTTGCTTTCTTGCCTTGCTTGAAGTATCGTTGGCCAAATTTTTCAACTGGAAGAAAACATGAGCAGTTTATTAGTAGAGGCCTTGAGTGATTTAAACCACTGTTGGTTAGGAAACCATATGGTCTTGTAGCTTCTGACTTGCTATTTACTGGTAAAATAAGAGTTTCATTTCAGGAAGCTGAAAACAAAAAAGTTTATAACTAGCAGTGAGATTAGGGATGAAGCTTTAGAGGAGACTGTCACAGTGACCCCGCATAGTTATTGCCACAGATACATCCAACTTCCTTCGACTTAAAACTGTATTGAAAATCCATTGAATTAGCTGCCCAACCCCTACTAAGTAGTATTACTATTACTTCTGATAAACCAGCAGACTGTCCTAGATCAATCCACCTCTCCTGCAATTGCAACAACTCACATTGTTACTGCTGCGGCAGTTTTGGAAAAAAAAAAATGCCTTTAGAAATTCCAATTATTAACCAACTTTTATTAATAAAACCCTGCTATGCTTTCTATGCATTTGGTAATCCTATTTTGTGGTGATATGTGCATTGTTTGATGCGTCTCTCAGCCTGAAGGCGACTGCTGCACCTTGGAGCACGCCAGGTCAGTCTCAGCCTAAGCAAGACTATTAGAAATGCTGTTTATTCAGCTGGAGTGGTACAGACTTGTAGCCGATTAAAAACAACCACATCCCAACTGTGTGATGCTTTTGCATGATTTTGACTAATTCTGTTTTGTTGCAGTCACCAGAAATTTGCTTGCAAATAATTTTGGCATGGCACTTAAATACTACATTCTGTGATGTGCCCGTATTTTTATATATATATATACAGTTAAGGTTAAGCATAGGCAGGACTTTTTGTCACACAAAAATATTAAACTTTTTAAACAAACAGTGGAAGCATACAAAGTAAATATGCACACAGGCCACATGCTTCATTGCAAAGACAATTTACTGGTGCTTGTAGAGAAATGGCAAGAAAAACAATCAGCAAGGAAGCATGGGACACAGGGAGCAGTAGCAGTAAAAGTGAGACTTTGGTTTATAGCTAAACATGTTTGGCTCTTTTTGTTTGGCTAAACATTAAGAGCTTGAATGCCAAGCAATGCCTTAAAAAAAGAAGAGTGGTATTAGAACCAGAACTGCTCTGTGGTCTTACTTACTTCTTCAGGAAAAATGAAATTTATGCAAGTTCCTTGTAAGTAAACAAGACTGCATCAAAGATACCTGATATCTAAAAGCCAAATTCTTTTTATAACTGAAACAAGATTATATCTGTAAGATCCATTTATAAAACATTAAATGGAGTAGATTTATTCACGTGATCCAACTGATTGTTTTAAGTGTACATAATAAAGCACAGCTCAGGGCACAGATTTTTTACTATGTGGGTAAATTAATTATCTGGATAAATTCAGCTCACATGTATGTCCTAATTTACAGTAGACATTAAGAATTAGCAGTGGTTCTCTTTATTGAATCTAGTTTTTGTTTCTGCATTTAGAATACACAGAAGTGTAAAAAATGGTGCTTTTCCACACATGGCTACAAGACTTGACCAAGAAACATCAAATCACATAATTACGGCACTTCTTAGTGACTTGGATGTGAGCTAGTACTACAATGAGATCCTCTAAGAAATCTAGAACTAAGGTCTTCTAAACTTTAATTTTTAGCTTTTAACAGCTTTGCTTGGTGCTCTTGCAACTTGAGCATGCTTTTTAAAAGTTTTTGAGCAAAGTAGGATTTCATCAGATTGTATTAGCAAACATTAAAAACTGTTAGTGAAAGAAAGGTTAATGCTTATTAACATTTTTTATGTTAATTCATAACTCTTATACATTACAGAAAATAAAACAAGTAGCCACATATACTTATTGTAGCAGCTAACTTTCTCAGCAGTACTTTTGGCCACTTTGATAGTAAACATGACATGAGTTTCATTTAAAAGTTTGAAGTCCCGTAAGAATCTCTATGATTTTCCAGAAGTGGCCTTGGGGAAACAAAAAAAAAGGGCATGTACCCAGAGTAAACTTTGAAGGGAAAAATAATGAGATAAAAAAATTACTAATGAGATAAAGATCAGTAACTGCCAAATTTAATGTAACTCCCTTTCAACACAGCCAACAACTACAGCTTTGACTGCAATGAAGAGGTGGAAACAAAGAAAGAACTTCTGGTTCTCCGGGGAAGGATGGAAGGCATCTCAACCATCTTCCCATAGTTCACACATTTCAGCATTTGGCACAGAACAGGTATTTACACATATAAAGTCTGTCTCCCTGATGCTACTTATTTACCCATCGTGCTATACAGAACAGAGGAAGACCTGCAATGTCAAGTCACAGACCTTGGTGCATCCAGCCCAAATATTTCTTATTAGTTTCCTTGTGGCAGCATACAAATATTTTTTTTCTGTTACTGGAGTCCTTAGAGCTCCTCTGCTATTGGGTAAAATGACTAAGACAAATCTTAAGTGAAGAAAATTAGCTTTATTTATGTAAATTAGAAAAATGAATTGTTAGAACTTTGGTCAAATGGTTAATTCTGTACAATTTACAATTATATACAAAACTTATAATAAAATACAGTACATCACACTTTTCCTGAGTCACGGTGTGTTTCTCAGTTCTGTAAATCTTTTTTTTTTCCCTCTTTTTTTTTTTTTTAAAGGTAATTAGATTCAAGAAGGAAATACTATCCTCAGTTTGATAGTGCTTGGTTTAGATAATACTGGTATTAAGAAGTCAATACACTATATGTAGAAAATACTTTATAGCCATTGCAATTTTGATAGTTATTTTTCTGTATTAAAATATGTTCCTTGATAAAAATGTTAATTAAATACTCCTTATTATGAGTTTGTTGCACTTTATTTGACACAGGACAAGCTGATTCAAACATGTCCATCTCTCATTGCAGAGATGCATAAATTTAGGTGAGTTATATGTATATATAACCAACCATTTAAAGATCAGGAAACACACATCCAGATAGAGCAGATGTCTGAATCGAGGCACAGTATATTAAAATTGCTGTCCTATCCTGGACAAGATATGTAAGCTTCAATTGCCTGGCTAGCCTAATACAAAATTAACACAAGTGTACATCCTGAAAAGTGAGACTATGTCAAGCAGCAAGGCACCAAGCCTGCAAATACTTACATATGCATAATAGTCCCACTGTATAAAGCACTACGGAGTCCTCAGTGAAGAAGCATTGTAGAGCTGTATTTAACACCATTTGTTAAATCTCGGCCAGCTCAAGAAGTTATTAGGATTAAAGCTATAAATATTACCTTTATTGAGTTGAATTTTTTGAGATCAACAATAATCTATTGTAAGGCGTACAAGGATATTTAATCTGTTTCCTTAACGATGCAGTGTGTTAAATTAGTAATGAGGATAGATTACAACCTGCAAGTAAATTTATGTCCCAGTTAAATCCAAAAACCAATCAGGGTAACTTATTTTTGACAAACATTGATTTAAAACAAAATTAATTTTACTTAATGGCTAAGTGTGGGCTGCTCCTAAATAATATATCTATGGTAAAGTTCACTATACTTTTTTAATATAGGCATGTGCATTTCTGGTATTTTAGTCCAAAATAATCAAAAAATACAGATTAGATGACCTCTGATAGAACTTCTTAAACACTATGAATAAATCTAAGAAGTCTTACACTAACAGAAAGTTATCTAGAGATTTGCTTTGTCTTAAAAACCTTCTGTAATACTTCAGTGCAAACTGAAATATGAGATCAAGTCATAGCGATCCTACTGTGATTAGAAATTAAAAGGGACATTTTTTGCTGTTGATCTCAAAGCGCGTAAATTGACAATATGAGACTTCAAAGAAAACTGGTCTTTAGCTGAATGCTTGAACTTTTCGCAGGATTCTGTGCATGTTTAGCAGTCTTCACTTTGATGCTTTCTTGATTGCCTTTTACAGCTGACTCTAGCCTGGCTTTCATAGTTGGAGAGGAAGCCATTAGTTTTTTAAAAACTGATGAGTACTGTGGACCAATCTGCATCAGATTTTGCAAAGCAAACTCATGTAGATTTTTTGCTGAGTTTGTAGCAGAAACCAGGGCATTTTCATCCAAAAGAAAGGAAATAAGCATGGGAAGAAGGCAGGCCACCAAATGAGCACCTATAAACATTGAAAACACAACTTAAATATACACTTTTTAAAAACAGCTTCAAATTCTAACTAGAAGTGTTTCTCGAAGTTAACATTTAACACAAACTATAAAGCTGCAAATGTTATTTGAACTGTATGGTAAAAAGAACCAACATTCTTGTTAGCAATTAGCGTTCAGGACTGGATTCCTAGTGGTCGTTTTGTTTTAATTTGTTACTTATGGCAACTTTCAGCGTGTCTAATGCTTTGGATACTAGTAATGGAAGTAACTTACGGTGCTCTTCCTCAGCAGTGGCTGTAAGAGCTGTAACCACCTTTATTCCCTCCTGAATGACTTGAAGTTCAGCAGCATTTTCAGGTTTTGCTTTTTCTGTTTCCTGCAGTTTTCCCACAATGGATGGTGCTAAAGAATGGATATAAGGATATGACACCGTTTTGTTTGGATGCTGAAAGATGGAGTGCAGCAGCTGGTAGCACTTATACTGTACCTAAAGGGAAAAACAAATTTGCAGTTACAAAGTGTTGTCCTTAAAAATACATGTCAGTGTTTTAAAACTCACAGCTTGTCAGATAAAATTTTAGGGAGAGGAAAAATGTGCCTCACAGCTTGAAAATTTATCAGGTTGCAGGCTGCCAATGCATAATATTTTATAGAAGCATTATAATTTGTAATAAAATTATTAAGAGAAACTAGATCATGCTTCCTGTTTCCTTCCACTGAGTCCTACACCTTCCTACATTTTTGAGTTAAGGAAGAAATATTTTTGTGTGAAGATTATGTCTTAGTACTATTTTGAAAATCTACTCTTTTTTGCAAAAATACAGCTGACTGAAAATAGGTGCTTAAAATGTAAGCATTACCTCTGTCAAACTGTAGGCACAATTTTAAAAAGCCTCGAATGGTGCAGTAGCTTGCATGTCATTGGAAATCAGTAAGACTGAAACTGCAAGTTCCTACATAATTTCTGAAAGGCTCAGATGCCTAAACACTTGGATAAAACTTGCAAATGCACACTACCATTTTCTTGCAGTCATATTTGGCATCCCCAGGTTCCTATCAGTGGAAACCAATGTTTATAATACTACAAATGTATTAATATATAAAGAAGTACTTTCTTACAGCTATTTCTCAAATAAAGGTAACTTTGTTTAATTTTTTGTTACTACATGAATGTATACAGAGAAGATGCAAGGGAACCAGTTTACCGTGAATTCTCACAGTCATACATGAAATCTAATGCATGTTATTTTCAGAGCTGGACTTTCAGAGTGAGGAAGTCCCAACTCCTAGAAAAGCCATTTGCATTTGCAATAATAAATACAATTTTTTTTTTCCTGATACGTTGGTTTTTTAGATGAAGAATAGTAACAGATGAGCTGTGGCACTACAATCTAAAGCAACTACGTAAAAATATTTACACTAGGTCGGAACAAAGCATTAATCTAGTTCAATATGCTGCCTCCAGCCAGGGCCAGGAGCTGATGCTTATGGGACAGTAGAAGTTATGTAGCGGTACTTGCTCCAGCTCCCAAAGACCCACAGCTGAAGGATTTCCTGTGCAAAAGATAGTATCTGTGTGTTGAAGATAAAATGAACAAATAAAATGAAACAGGTGCCTGAAAAATCACACAACGGTATCATGTACTTATCAATGTATAAAGCTCTGAGTCTGATGCAATAAAAAAAATATCATAGGAATACAGAATTGTATACAGAGTAAAAAAATGATAAAATGCACTGCTGGACACGTCCTTGCTAACTTGTTCAAACTGTATTTTAAAATAAAACAGATATAGTCAGGACAGAATTAACTGGAATCAACACACAGGACAAGTGAAACAACTGAACAGAAAATTAGCTAAAATCCATTTAATATGATACCGACATTCTTATAACTTCACCAGTACTTACAAGAGGATCTTTTGAGTCAAGTGTTATTTTAAACTTCTCAATACAACGCTTTTGAAGGCACTCTACGGTAGTAACTTCTGGACTGGTAGACATAACAAATACTGTAATAGCAGTAAGCAGGCTAACTTCATCAAGTTCTTGGAGAAGCCCATCTACTATCAATAAAGCAAGCGGTCTGTTAGATTTGCATTAAAAAGTAATTCTATGAATTCAAGTGTTACAAAGAGGTGGAATAGAAATATCAACATCTACATTTCTTTAGGAATCTCTTTTTTCACATACATGACATACTCTGATGGACTGATATGGACTTTTACTGTAATAAAAGCCAAGGCCGAAATGGGAATTTAGGGGTGATTATATGCATATTTAGAAATAACAGGATACTCCTATTCAATTGTTCCTCTGTATAAAGGTACAGTAAATATCTTTGAAGAGCTGGTATGACATATTAGGGTACAACCTATTTTGAGAATAATATAAAATTTGCATTAAGAACATATATTCTTTTGCTATAATTTAAAAACCCAGCAGTATAAACAAAAGTTCCAACAACTTAGAGATTAAACACAAGGAATGATAAAAGTACTACAAACTTGGGAAGATGAAGAAGCAGCACACAGAAAACTAAGACAAAAATATTTTTTCTTGAACTACTGTTTTAATACCCTCTACTTGAATACAGACACTAATTCTTTGTGGCGAACGTGCATACAGTACAGCTGTCTTTTATGCGCAACTGTACACTGAGGCCATAACTCCTGTTTATTCCATCGTACCATGTAACTACATTGTGGTACTACATAATACAGGGGTAAGCCTGCAATCCCACATTTATAACTTTACAGATGATGACTTCTCATATGAACTGTAAGGACAAGATTGCACTATAGTTTCAACAGTACTTGGTAGCCAACTAATTCTCCTGTGACTAAGATATTAGTCTTTAAGATGTGCGTAAATTTAATTTAAATAAAACCAAACCACCTTTCACCCAAACATTTTTTCTTAAACACACAAACCCAAAATTTGTGCTTACCTTGATCCCAACAGTCAAGCACTGTGACCAAAGCACTACGTAGAAGATCAGTCCAAGCAGTCCGACTCTTCTCTGCTCGAGCCATCGGAGAAGACAAGAGTCCTTTAAGAGCTTGTAGAGATGCAGCAACCGTCAAAGGTAACTGGCCATCTTGCAATTTCACAGCAGTTTCTTTAAGTACTCCAATAATTAGGTACAAGATAGTAGGAAGAACTGAAACACTTCCTGTAAAACAAAGCAAATTAATTTCACAGAAGTTAAAAAAATTCAGGTACCTTTCAAATTAAAAAAAAATTGAAGCAGTTTTCTTGGATTCTCTTTTTTATTTGTAATTTGTAATTTTTAATCACCTATGTGAATGGAGGCACTGGTAATTTGAAGAAAGATTTGAACTATCATGTGACTTGCTATAGAAAACATGGAGTCAGACTGCTTAAGCGAAGTTAAACCTTTTCCCCTTTTAAATTAGCATTGTATATCTTCTCCTTGATGATTTTATTATATGAAGTGTGGAATTATGTCATGTTCAGAGAAAAGCAAGAACAGAAAGATCAGAACCACTAAGGAGCAGAAGAGAAGGTATGGAAGTATACAAAGTACCGAATAGTAGAAAACAAATTATGAGCATCTAAGCATATTTTGCAATGAAGACAAAACAGTGAAGGAAATTAACAGGGGGTAATTTCAAAACTGGTAAGAGGAAATACTTCTCCCACATGATGTGTAGTTAGCCAAGGATGTCATTGCTCCAGGAAATCACTAAAGTCAAGAATTTAGTAAGATTAATAAGAGGATCTCAGACTAAAAATGTGTAACAAAAATTCCTAGAATTATAATAAAAAACTCTAACAAATATTTTGGAAAAGAGAAGACCTAAGGAGAGAAGCAGATTGTCCCACAGCCTACTGAACAGATCTTCATCTCTCCCTGAGAATCTGACAGTTGACCTGTCAGAATAAGAGACTATTAAAAAAAAAAAAATTTGCAGGAATAACTTGGCATAGCAGTTTTGCATATTCTTATGTCTTTGAATCTAATAGTAATACAGAATTCTGCACATATTGGAGACAATCTAGAAATCTGCATACTTATGTTTTGCTCCTATCTTAAGTTCTGATTCAGCAAAGCACAGAGTTAAGCATATGGCTTAATATGCATATGTCCTTCCCTAATCAGCAAAATGCTTAGGTTTTTAAGATTTTAATATACTGATGTTCGTGAGAGACCTGTTGAATAATGAACGTCTCTGACATATGCATCAGTATTTTCTGAACCTGAGGACATCTACCTTCTATTTTTAAACAGCCAAGTCGCTGAAAATTGACTTTGGAATTCAGTAGGAAATGCAGTTCATGAGCATCATTTATTTGAAAATTTTATTATGCATACATATCATAACAGGTGCCCGAAGTAAGAGACATGGTAGTCACAGGACTATAACTTCAGTTACCTATTAAAGGGGAAAAAATGATGCAACTCCACACAGGAATTCTCTTTTCTTTGATTATATGAGTTGACTTTTGGAGATGCTTCCTTATTCAACTGACTGTATAAGCAAGCTTAAGCTCCTCATTTTAGTCACCTGGCTTAAACGCTCAGGTTCTCTAGTGTAAATATCCCTTCTGGTCTGATCCTGCAAACTGTTAGTTTGTGGAATAACTTGAACAGCTAAAGACAAAAAGAACTACAGGGAGAAAAGAAAAATCACAGATTATTTTTCATACAAGATAGTTGCCCTCAGATCTAAGTGATGCTAAGTTTGTTTCCTTTTGCTTTGAACTGATAAATAATGAGCTGCAGATGGAAAAGAGAAATCATACTATCAGCCTACAATGATAGCAAGAACTGCCTACTATTCCATTTGGAGTATGCTATCCCCTGAAGAAGAATCTTGTGATGGAGAACAAATTAAGAAAAAAAAAAAATATTTCCAGGGCTGGTAAATGCAAAAATTTGCATAAAGTGTAACACAGATACCTAAGGTGGGAACACAGGAGTCGGGCAGAAATGGTTTATAGGTGTGGCTGTAACAGTATTGAAAGATCATATGTATGAATACGATATTGGGAGGTGGTGGGGGGAGAACCATCTTAAAGTCTGGAGTGAATTCAAAATGAATCATGGGTAAAAAGTCAACTAATCTGAGAAATCAACTGTAACTCCTTACAGTGGTTTTCTAATGTTCAAATGATGACTTTTAGTGAAAGGTAACATGATACATTTCCCTTTAAACTTAATTTACGTCTGCATTATAAATTCCAGAATAGACAATTCAAGTAGAATATAATCATGTAGCTATCATATACTTCCCGGTACAAAACAAATCTATTAATTTCACTGCTACAGGTGGGAGGAAAAGAAAAACTGCTCCTTTAATTGCTTTAGTTTTGTAACTTGTTTTGTAATCTGACAGTCAAAAAAAAAATAATTAGAACAGGAAATTGTCACAAGCAAATCAACAAAACTTGCTGCCAGATTTATCCAGCTGAGAAAATTAGGTGATAACAAGGGGGCTCAGAAGAGCCCAATATTCTTTCATTAATCTTTTCTTGTGATGAAACAGCATACCTTCAGGAGAGCAGATTGCAGGAACATCAGAGAGAATAACTAATGCTGCTGCTACCAGTCTACTTCCATCTTCTGACAATAACAGATGTTTTCCAGATTGAACTGCAGGGCTACAAGTTAATTTAGGGTTGAGCTGGGGAAGCTGTCTGACAAGAATACAAACACACAACTCCAGTGTTGCAAAGACTAACGATTTCCCAGGCACCAGTCCTCCTGTATCTTTGCCTTCTCCAAATTCTGGTAATGTTTCCTTTTCTGCAGCACCATCATCAACTAAAACAAAAAGAAGAAATATGGCAGAAATCTGCAGGCTGCACCTTGTTTCCAAAAAGTTCACTTCTTAAGACTGTTTCATCACCAAGTGACAATCTTGATACATATATATGTGCATGCATGTGTTTTCAAAGTTCTACCTGCAAACATCCATCCTTCTGAATAAGCAAACTATGCACCGATTGTCAAAAGGCAAAAGTGTGTGCAATAGATTTAGGCATACAACATGCTGAGGTACTATGCCGATATGATGTCACCTGACGTAAGTGTTTTGATTCTTCTCCCAGTTTTTTTCTTTTAGAAAATGAACTGTAGGAAGTTACTATCAGAGTAACTAGTGGAGTCTGGCTTGTTAACAGCTGTGTGTGCTGAGTCTCTCCGTTGCTCTACTGCAGCTGATCCCAGCTTTTCACTAAGACTCCTCCCTCCCTGACACCACACAAGACTATCCCAACTGCAGTTTCTCCAGTTTTCCTCCTCGCTTCATGTCTTCTAGTCACCACCAAAACCACCTGCTATCTATCATACCACCCCAATTTCTTATGTCAGGCACCTGGACTGACTTAAGTAAACCAGGATTAGTCACCAACTGTGAAACACTTCAATTAAGATGCATCTTGGAATATCACCTTCAAGAATCTAGTTTTCCAAGAAAGAATTGCTTTAACCCTGATAATATGTATTCAACATCTCATACATTACTGTACCTTCTGCACTTCTCCGCTTTTCCTTCACATGTTCCTGAGCTGCAAAAACAATCAGCCGAACCACTTCAAGGGCAGCAAGCTGAATATCAGGTGATTCTCTGGTCAGTATCAGTCGATGCAAAACATTCAGTAGCTCTACACCCAACTCCTACAGTAAAATAAATGCTTAATATATTCCCATTTTAATGCAGGAATTTTAGAAACTTATTAATATTTGTTAAAGCCAACAGTCTCACTCTTATTAATCTCACTAAGGAACACAGTATAATTGATACAATCACAGGAGTTAGCATTTTCTTCAACATCTAGCTCAGCTCCCAGTAGCAGCAGTCCTGCTCAATTCTCCCAACAGAATAGTAATCATGTACAATATGCACGTACAACACGCATGTACAGCAATCATGTATACCATATACAAATAGTAATCATAAGGCACTTAAAACTACTAAAAAACCCCCAAGTAATCTTTATCTTATGGCTTTTTAACTCGTGAAGGTGGGGATACTACATTGTATCCCTCCTACAGTATATGCATTTCCTTGGAGAGAGCACCAGTAGTCAGCATAACCTGGCCATGTCCACAGGCTTTATCACTTTTGCTGTGTTAGACAGTTGCTTGGCACACAGGATGGTATAAAGCTTA
Organism: Mycteria americana; assembly: GCF_035582795.1. Lineage (NCBI taxonomy): Eukaryota > Metazoa > Chordata > Aves > Ciconiiformes > Ciconiidae > Mycteria > Mycteria americana. The sequence continues at coordinate 43,574,832 of NC_134369.1, forward strand.
ATTTAAAGGAAAAAAAAAAAAAAAAGGAATTGTTGCTTCTTTTTAGGATCACTGGTGTGTTGTGGTTTTTTTGGTTTTGCCTTTTCTTTTTTTTAAAATACCACTGCTTTTGTCCAGTTTCCTTTTATCATCTTCAATATTTACAACAGAATTAATTGAACTGTCCCTTGACAGAGAGAGTAAGAGAACTTTTTTTTCTGGAATTCTGCCTTTACCTGGCTCTCATCCTACTCGTCTAATTACTCCTTCCTCATGAAATGCCCTCAAGTTCTCTGCCCCCTCACTGTCTTCTTACAGGTTCCATGCTGTGCTCTTTTCCTCTCCTCCCTCTACAGCTTTGGATTTTGGTAAAGCATATAATTCACCTACTACTTATGCATTGAAGGTTACTGGATATACAATAGAGAGTAGAGATACTGTTCAAACTAAAATTATGCCTTAGTTCTGGGGGGGCTTTTGATCATTAAGACATTACCTGATCACCACCTATTTTAGACCTCGGCCACGGAACATCGAAGAGTGCCTGTAGGGCGTGTAAGCAGGCAATAATGTTCTCCATTGCTGCATCTGATCGAGGCGAGCAGAGAAATTCCACACTAATTCCTGTAAGCATCAGAAGAAAAAACTCGTATGTGCTTGAAATTTTAAGAATTAATTTTGTCAATTACTAAGTAACCTAACAGTAGGTTGAGCAGACATAGAAATAGCATTTGCATTTTATATTAAGTGAATTCATCTTCTATTGCTATTATCTTGGGGCAAGAACTCTATTTCCCTCAAATCAATGAAAGAACTTCAGCTTCTAGACAGTATAAGACACAATTATAACTGGCTATTAACATAAATAAATTTTTTTTAAAAGAGCAATTTCTGAGTAAAAGCACTGAACTCTAGGGCCAATGAATAGGCAGACAATTCATAATGAGTATATAGCAGAATATTTGCCTAATCACACTGATTTATGTAAGAGAAGCAAATAACAGAGAAAATAACAGTTCACAAACTCAAAGGCTAAGGCTTTATCTTCCCATTTTACAAAAATGCTAAAGATTGCAGCTACCACAACTGGATCACCAGCTAAGTAAATTACATGAAGCTAAGCTTGCAATCCTAGAGCAGATAAAAACAATCACTTTTCTCTGAGCTTTCAGGACCATTCAGATGACTTTTTATGACATTGGAGATAAACTTCATATAAACTGTGATCCATATTCTCATCCAAGTTGTACAGCTGTAATTCCAAAATGTGTGATGACTTAGGAAACCGATCAATGTACACTAAAGAACAGCTGCGCAACAGAAAGCGTCCGTGTTATAAGTTCTTTCAGTTCCTCTGTAGGATGTGAAAATGAACAAGTGGAATATGTTCAGAAGCAGAAAAAACAAGCCAGGTGTCCATGGTAAAGTATATGAAATTTGAAGCACTAATCCAGTAGTATAGGAAGCAGGGGAAATGAACAGCTTTTGTATAAGAGGTCCCACTTTTAACTGAGGGAGCAATGGAGTTCAAAAGGAGCTGGGTCTGTGCAGGAAGACTGGGATTCAAAAGAAGCCATATGCATCTCGGTCATACAAACGCATTCCAAAAAGGGATTACAAAAGAAGGATACAAAAGACAGACCAAAGTAAAAAAAAATACAACCAGAAATGCCTAGTTGTGCAAATTTAGTGAACCGGGACTGAATTCAACGGCCTGACTAGCCTCTGCAGTAGCGGAGGCTTAAACAGAGCTTTATGTGAACTTAAGGAAACACTTTTTTACCATGAGGTGACTGAGCACTGGCACAGGTTGCCCAGAGAGGTTGTGGAGTCTCCATCCATGGAGATATTCAAAAGCTGTCTGGACACGGTCCTGGGCAACTGGCTTTTGGTGGCCCTGCTTGAGCAGGGGGTGGTGGGCAAGATGACCTCCACACAACCCTTCCAACCTACACACTATTCGGTGATGTAAAACTGTACTTCAGTGATGCTAAACCGTAGACTCTGTAATTGTAGTGCTACAACCGTGGTAAAATCCACCCTTGAACTTGCATGTTTATGAGCAGAGTAGTAAGCACTTGTTTAGGACTTGTTTAGCTCACACTTAAGGTTTTTTCTACCACATTTGGGAAAATGCTTTACAATTTTCTCACTAGGACTTAAAATTCTTCTGACTGTATTTTTTTTTTTTTTTTAAGAGATGCAATACTCAACGATGCAGTTAAATGTGAATAATTAAATCTTTGTTTGCTAACAGTTTTATCTATTAAAAATGACATTTTGTGTCACAGCATCTAGACAGATTATGCACTCACTAACCCAAGATAAGATGAAATCTGTCAGTATTCACATCCTCAGGAGATTTCACCAAGGGCCTGGTAGAAGAATCTTGACACATTGTAGTTGGGGTGACAGGTCTAGAGAGATTAATAACTCCTTCATCTGGATCAACAGCAATAAAACCTGTGCTAGTAAGCCATAATGCTGTAGCATAAAGTATCAGTGCCCAGGAGTTGTAGTAATGAGGTCTGGCATTTTCAATTGTCTCTGCTGTATAAAATGTACCACCTGCAAGAAGAGAAGTTATAGTTTTAAGGATGTCATTTATTTTCAACTACCATATTTTTCTCATTCTTATAAAAGGGGATTCTTCTTTTTATTGGCATCATATTTACTGTATTTTATGTATGACTTTTTTTTTAAATACAGGCAATATTAAAATTCAGGCTAATAAGGGCACTTCATTTAGATTTATTTGGATAGAATCCAATACAATAACCTTTTTCTTCTTTCAATCATATAATTACACAACAAACAAGAATACCAAGCAAACAACTTCTCACATCAGTGAAACCTCTGTTCTCAAAAGCAGTCTTTATCTTTAGATAGGTACACAAGTATGCGTATTCTCTATACAATTTAATCTTACTGTGATCTTAACACAAGTCAGCTAGGACATTAATGATGTGCACTTACAAGTGACCTATGAAAATACAATTGATTTGCCTTCTTACCTTCAGCAGGTAGTTGCGATGCATATTCTGAAGGCAAAGTTAAGAGAGCAAAATCCTGAAGTGCAGCAAGCCAGAGCTTGCTCAGTGTTCCAAGATCTGCCTGTACTAAGTCCAGAAGTCCACTGGCTGAAGATGTTACATCTCTGTAGCTTTCTTCTGCAGAGTTGGCAATTTTTAAACAGTGATTGTGTGCATCACTTTGATTTTTCTGCTTTTCAACTGCAACTATGTAAACCTGTTTATATATTTGGAGAGAGATTTACAAATATTAACACTTGGAAAACTACTGTGATCATTAGCGTGACTGCCTGTTGAGCGGGCATGAGGTTTCCTAGAATCTATTCCTGCTTCAAGTCCATCAGGCATGGGCGAAAAAGCACTTATTTTCTAAACCTTCTGAATCCACTCCCCCAGCTAATCTTGATGCAAGAGTTCCAATAAAAGGAAACCTACTAAAATCCCTAAACATAGCTGCAGTTAACTTCCCTGCTCTTAAAGATTAATATATTACTTGTCCAACTTCAGCTTCCAACCATCAAACCCTGTTATAGTTATAGCTACAAGACTGAAGAACTTATTATCAAATAATATACCTATAATCATGATCCTGAAACCACAGTCAAATCATTCCTAAATCTTCTTTTAACTGAAATAGCATATTGCACTTGCAACCAACTTCTCAAAACTATGTATTACCCTGTGTTAGCAGTAAAGAATGAAGAGTACAGTCTTGCATCATTTGCAAACTTCGGGTGTTACCATCAATAGGTTAACTTCAATGGGAGAAGGTTAATTTCCCTAGATGCCTCTCTAGTTATCGAAAAAGATAGGCTTGAGAATGTTTCAGACCAGCAGCCCTCTTTAGTCTCTCCAAAATGCCCCTGCAGGGAAGCTCTTCTCCTCAACTATAAAGGATACACAGGAGACCAGTTCAACTAATCTAAAGTTAGCTTTTGTGAGTATCCATCTCCTGCAATTATGATTTCTGTATCTTTTTCAAGATTGCTAGTTGTAGTGGGTTGACCCAGGCCAGCAACTGAGCACCCATCAAGCCCCCCTCTCACTCCTCCCCACAACAGGATGGGGAATTCCTTCAAATTCTGGAAAGAAGAAATAGGTAAGATCCTAAGTGAGAAGGAACTGCCTAAGGCTTAAGTGAAATATTTGTAAATTACAGGTCACAAAAGCTTATCCCTGGTTTACTTTGTCATAGTTTCTCATATCCAAGATCCAGTTTATACAAAGTTTGCTTTGAAGACTTCCAGTGATCTTAATTATAGACTGGAACAATCTACAGATCTTCACTTCTTACAGTTGAGCCTCACATCTAGTCTGAATTTTGTCTCACCTTCTGACCAGTCATAGGTTATTGTTATATGCCATTAAAATACTTTTCTCCATATAATAATTTTAAATTTATCACAGCACCTGATCTTTTCCTGAATAGATTAAATAGACTGATCTACTTAAATCTCTCGATGTAAACATGTTTTCAAGATTTTTTTATTCCCACTTGCTAGCTTTTCTCCAATGGCTTTCCTATTTTGCCAATATCCTTTCTCAAGTATGGACACCAGGGGTTGGTATGTTTTTCTACAAATGTTCACATAAAAGCTATCTATTGCTTGCTTTCTCCTTCAAAATAGCTCCCTGGTTATACATAGAAATATCATATTAACTACATAACATGCTCATATTTAGCTGGCTATCAACTGTCAGCATCCAAGGTCATTATCAGTGCTAAGACACATCTTCTAGAGATTACGTACATTGTTCACATTTTTTATTTTTAAATATCTAACCTTGCATTTACATGTATTAAAACAGGCATTCACGTGAGCTGACTTTAAGGCAGTTAGCCAATGCAGTACTGAGCTGACATTGTTAACTTACAAGAACTACCTGTAAGAAATTAAATGCCAACAGACAATGAGAAAAATGATACCTATTTAAAATGGTATGTTCAGTGGACCATCACCATAGCCATTTATACCACGCCAATTTAAAATTAATATTGAAACATTAGAACATGTTAAGAAATTCATATTTCTTAAGTACTAGACATATTTCTTAATGTATAGTATAATACAAACAGTTTAACTATCAGTGCTTTTGTCAAGTTTACAAAGTTCATGTACTGTTCAGAGGTATCAAAGCAAAGCAAAGGACCAGCAACTTCCATTTAATGAAGCACGTAAGAAATTCCCAAAACCATTCTGTCTGAAAGGTTCTAACTTACCTACCAGATATCAAGACTATCATTACAGAGCTGTTCCACTAACCTCTGCCCAAGCCTTAAGCACAGCCAGTATCTCCATAGTTGAGGTGCTTTCATTATATTGCTGACTTTGTGCTTCTTTCCCAGCCTGCACCTTTACCAAAGAGGATACAAGCAACTGGTGAACCCTTCGAAGGTCATTAAGATCACTTACAACACCACTTGCTATCCAGGCACTGCATACCTAGTGTTATAAAACAGAAATAGTGAGAAACAAGAGCCAAACACCACTGGATACTCTTTTTTCCATCTGTAAAATTATAAAAATCAGATTTAATTTCTACTGAGGTACAGTTACTCTCGGATAATAATCAATGTTAAATGACATTACAGTTTAGTATACATAAGTAATGAAAGACAAAAACATTAGAGGGATGTCATAAATAACAGCCAAAGTATCAGCTGCCACAAAGTTTCTCAACAGATTTTAAAGTGCATAAAATCTTTCAGTTGTTACAATATAGAGGTAACATAGGTGACATTTTGTGTGCATTGAGGATTTGAGGCTAGATGATTTATTTCCTTTTTCTTGTGTGGAGTATCAAGGAAAAAGAAAATTTCAGAGGGTCTATTACCTAAGACTTCTGACTTTCAACACTTGCCTGACATGCTTTTGCTGTGACATCAGGAGGAGTTTCAGAAGCAAAGGCAGGCCTAAGTGCTGCTCCAACCTAAAGAGAAGTTATACAACATTTAATACATAGTGAACAATTAACTAAACAATTACTTTTCATAAGCAGGCTTTGTTGCAGTTTTCCTTTATAAGGGAAGTTTCCTCTTCATTTTTGCACAGACTGTTTCAGTAAGGTTAAAGAGCCGGGAGACAGTTGCAGTCATACTTTTATTGTTTTGTTTTGCTTACACTGAAGAAACGGTTCTCTTTGAGAGGGGTCTTCAAAGTTGGTTCTGTTTTTTGCACAGTCTAAAACTGAAACAGAAACCTCTTCCTTCCTGAACTCTTGACTTGATGAGAAGCCCTCAAAAGAAAAACCAATGTTCCAAACCATGAAAGACTTGCAAGACACCTAATGAGTGACATTTCCTTACTCATTCCTTACTCAGAAAGAATACAGATTAAGGAAGCAAACAGCTGAAGTTGGTCAGCTTTGCAAAGTAAAAGAAGGGGAGAGCGCAAACCCCATTTGCCTAATAAAGAACATACAAACAGATACTTACCAGGTTGCAGAGATTTCACCCCCTCTTACTGTTGAAAGCTATTTCACCAAAGGCTAATGAAAATTTCCCTTGCTTCTTTAGCTGATACCTGAAAACTTAGACTTAAGTCTGATGCTCTTCAGGATGAAAGTACAAAGTGTAGTATAAGTACTACAAATACAAGTTTGTGAAAATAAGTGAAGAGGAGTTGTTTTTAATGACAATTAATGACAGTTTCTTAAGACCCCCCTAAAGCTCAGACTTCATTTAAGGAACTTCTGAACAAGATTTCAGGAAACAATTACTTAAGTCTGGAAAATCTACATCCATCTACTTCTGGTTATTGTTATGGGAAAAAAAATTGACAAGAAAAAGACTAGATATTTAACTGCTTCACATCTCTTCAACTTCTATGAAACAGTTGATGAGGAGATCTATTCATAGTATTAGCAGAAACATTTTAAGGGTAGAGAAGGTTAAAAGGAGAATTAATAGCTGTACTTGTGACCTGCTTGATGGTTTTGGACAGCAAGGACAGATAGTGTATTTTTTTTCCCTTGGTAGTTCCAGACTAGATCAAGGCACTTCTCCTTTCCCACAAAGAAGTGCCAGTAGAATAGAATTCTAATGGCAAAAGCAAGATCAAAATGGGTTAGGATGTCTTCAGTGTCAGGTTCTCTCAATTTCTATGAGAGAAAGTGATCTGACTTATTCAATGCCTGCTAGAAACTGAAGAATGGGAGCCAGATGAGGCTTAACACAGCTGCCTGTCATATTTAACACAAGTGCAGTCTGGGATGCAAAATGATCAGGACATCTTTTCTGTAATTCTCAACCAAGACTTAACTGAAATAGACCTTGTGAGTACAATCCATGCTTTTACCTCCTCTAGCTTACTTATTGACTAAGATCTCCTAGTGTGATCTCTTGTTTGCAAAGGCTACTTATTTCTAAGCAGAGTTTTAAATGATAGTTGTTCCTAATATTTCTTGCAATACTTCTGCACTTTGAAACCAATGCTTTCCAAAAAAACCCCAATGTTCTATTTTCTTTTCACTGTATTCAAACAGGGAAGAGGGAAAAATGCTGCAACTTTAAAAACTTTGGGGCTAAAACATGTATCAACTGAAAAGATGCTTTCTAAGCAAGTTAAGTCCGAAGAAATTAATAGTTTCAGTAACTAACTGAAACCCAACTCAAGCACTATACACTGCAAAAAGCAAACTTATTTAACTCTAAACTTTTCTAAGTTATTAGCAATGGTGCTTACATTGGCTTGATACTGCTCCAGAATAACATGACCTGGAAACTCTGGTTCTGGAACAGCTGCAAACTTCCGAACAACTATTAGCAATGTTTGAAGTCCAGAAAGACGAAGTTGATCACTATGATCTGTGGCAGCCATAAAAGCCATACGGATCAAGTCAGCTAAATGCAATACCAAAAAGTCATCTGAAGAGAAAACAGAAATTAAAAAGGAAACAGTTTTATTAAATTTAGCTTTAGACATAATATATTTTACAAGACACCCAACATTTTCAAAATGTATATTTTACATTTTACCTTACCACATATCAAGGATTCACTTAAGGCAGCTTAAACATACAACAGTCTCACTTGGATATCTTATGTTAGCTGATCTAGGCTCCTTTCCATTTGAATGTAAAAAAACCAAAAAACACACCTTAGAATAAAGCATAAATATCTTTATGTGCAAGGCAGATTTTCTAAAAAAGAGTTTTGAGGAAAACACCTCCAGATAAACAGAGAGAGATACTGAAAATTTGCACTGTGTTTCTACTGGTAATCATGCAAATTATGGTAAAAAAAAAAAGTGATGTTTTTTAGTCATACTCCCAGATACCAAACTGTAATGTGGTAGGCTGGTGCCAGCTATCACTTCTGATTGCCCATGCTTATGCAGAAACAATGGCTTCCTACGCGTATGCCATGGTACTATAACCAGGAAAGTGAGTGTAAATGCTGCAGTGATGTGCCAATATTTTGGCAAATAAAAATTGCTCTACACCTTAATAAATATAGGCTTCTAATCAGAGCAATTAAAGGTTTCAACAATTACAAACAACATATTTATGATGAATTTCATTAAGATGCAAAGAGCTAACATTTATTTTAAGCATACTTTGCATTCTGTGAAATTCTTTCAGTGCTTAACACATACCTCTTGAATCACGTTGTTTTCTTTCCTGAGCCAAAGTTATGTCAAAATGTGCACTGCCTGCATTTTCACACTGGCTTATAATTTTACAAACACACTCTGCAGCAAAAACTCTGGTAGACCATCGTGGATTACTGAAAGGATGGAACCTCTCATCGGTGTCCGACGTTAATACAGATGCATCATCCACTTTGGCAGTTTCCTCTTCTTGAGTAGTATCTACTGAAGCTACTGTATTGAAATCTGTATTTAGGACACAGGGGGGGAAAGAAGAAATGTAATATTCTTTCTTACTGTAACTGAAAACTACAGAAGGACTCATAAGAAAATCTCTTCAAAGTCCATCTCTAGCCTCCAACTCACTATGACTCCCTTCAACCTTGGCATCTTAAAGTAAATGCTAGAATTAAAAATAAAACATAACAAAACTGTCTGCATTTGGTTGATATTACTTGCTGGAAGACAAGATAAATACCACGAAAGTAAATTAAGAACTGCAGTGAAAGAAGTGAAAGAAAAAAAACCCTTTTAAAATAAGTGTGACACATTAGAAGCTAGTACCTTTCCAAATCAAAAAATATAAATCCAAGAAGTTTTCCTCCTGCACTGCAGGTAAAAGAAATTCCCTGCTCCCCCCCAATATTCAGCACAGTAATTAATTTTATCTGTTCAGGAGTTTCATTATTATATAGTCGGTCTGCATCATTCCTATTATTAATAGAAGAGAGGGTCTGAATATTTTTTCTATAGGTACTTGCACAAGCTGAAATGTATTCTGCTTTTCCATTTCTGATATGGAAATAAGTTAACATCAGGAGTATAAATCAATAAGAAAATGAACAGGCAAGACATAATAAAATGTTTACAAAAGCTTGTTCAATAGGGAAAAGGCAATCAGAAGGGAGAAAGTCATATACCTTCTGAAAGAACTAAGGGTCCAGTGTTTCAATATGAAGGACAATGATACACTTCATAAATGTCAAACATTCAAGAAACAAGAATACTTTCCCTCAGTGGCATACTGTACTGCTGCAGGCCTTATTTTCATTGTGTTCTCAAAGATAGTGTATTAGGACTTACCAGCTGAGGCAGCAAGAACATCTTTACAAAGCTTCAGCCAAAAAGAGAGCTTTTCAACTGCCATTGAAGTAAGCATATGAGTCATAGTCTCTTTGATATCTTGGCACAATCTTTCATCCAATTCTTTGTCCAGCAAGCCCAGCAATGCCCCCTCCAGGCCTATTTCTCTGATGTTAACATCTGCTAAGAACAAAGTCTGTGAGCTGAATGCTATACATCACAAAACTGCAGTAATGACCACAGAAACCCCACTGAAGGTTGCGCACAGAGTATCTTGTGAACAAGTATCTAGCCCTGAAATACTTTTGAAATAATAGTATTAATTGCTTTAATACCACGTTTAAATCATCTGAGTACAAAACAAACTTCGAACTTTTACAGAAACATACTAACAACAGGAATAAAGTTACCCCAAGGAAAAAAAAAAAAAAAAAAAAAGAATCCTACTCTGAATTTCACAGCATTACCATCACCATAGCATCTGAGCTCCTGAAAAAAAATTATTTTGTCCATCTGATTCCTCACTCATACAGTAATACTAAATCAATGTTTTAACTTGAAACGGAAGTTAAAATTATTGTCCAACAAAGCTCAAAACCAGACACATGGAAATAATTTGTTAAATGAATATGGCCAATTTTTATTTGCTCAATATTACCAATTTTTAAAATCAGCAGTTTTACAAATGGCTATAGTCTACCTTTTCTGAGAATTTCCAAATAAGCTGGAATTGAAATTCAAAGTGAAATAATTTATTACCACCGTCCCCTCACAGGAAGGCACATGAGGATGAACCAGTAATCATTCTAAGGCTTTTTAGCAAAAAACCCAAACCTTTAGGAAGTTAAAAATTCTAGGGACCCCAGCTAATCATTACTTAACTAGTTCTTCAAAGAGGTCAACAGAAACTTTCTTCAACAAGTTTTGTACACCTTCCCTCAATGACAAACTTTTAATTTAAGAAGAGATTTATGTGGGAAAATAAAATTATGAATATGCATGTAAAATGCAGGACTATGAAGCAGTTACTACAATAGCTACTGGCTAGATAAGCTTAGGTTTCTCTGGAACTCCACTTGCATTTTCTCATTTAGTGACCCTTGCTATCTACAGTATATGAAAAGCAATAGTATCTTCATTTTATCACTAAGAAAGGGTTTGGATGCTTCCATAATTTGGTACTATATAGTGAACTGAAGCAGAAAACCTTTCTGAGTTAAAGATTTCAAGAACATAGCAAAGTTTTCACACCTATAGGAGAGGATGTTTAAAATTCACTATCAATGTGTCAGGCTCTTTGATCTCAAAACTTCAATACGTTACCTGGAGTAAAATCTTCTCTGCTCTCTTTAACTAATGCAACAGCATATTCTGATACCTCAGCAGCTTCTCTTTGCACAAGCTGACGTAAGCAAGCTACCACTGCACGTCTCAATAGTAAGTATGAGCTACAGAGATTCACCTGAAACATGCAAGAAGAAACAGTAAGATGGCTAACAAACCTTTATAGCGATACCTCAGTAAGGCCGGTATTTTCTAAACAACTGCAGTTATGACAAATCCATGAAGTCAGTAAGCATGTAATTGATGCTATTTTTGCTCAGCTTTTTTTTTTTTTTACTCCAAATGAAAGGTTTTGCAACTCATGTAATCAATTTTAACATATCAGTACTTTTAACATTTTCTCTCCAAAGGTAACTTATAAGACTGGTTTGAGGCTGGATCCAACTCCCACTGATATCAGTAGAAAGACCCCCATTAACTTCAATGACAGCTGAATCGTGGTCTCAATGAACAATTAACACTATTCTTTGACTACAGGGTACGTATAATGGGCTTGAAAACTCAGTGCAAGAGAAAATTACTCAAATCATCCTCAGATGTAACTAGAGAAATGGCAATGTTACCAAGGGTGAGACAGTCAATCACACTTTAGTAAATCTGAACTCCATGCATGAAAGGAAGTTTATAAGAAAGGGCAAAGAGAACACTGCTGCAATTTCATCGCAAAAAATATTATATACTCAGATTACATTAAACCATGTTTTAGAGAAGGTGAGAAGAAGGGTGAGAGTTACTGGTGCATGTGTCACACTGAGACAAGTCAGCTCTTCTGAGCAGTTTCTAGCAAAAAAGTTTACAGCATCACCATATTTTAAAACCACCAGGCCAGTGTTTGTTTTTTATACTGAAAAATACATGATAATAGATTCATTATTACAGGAACAAGGAAAAACACTTTAAAAACCCAAGACATAGCCTCAAGTTTGTTTTGTTAGAATGGAGCTTTCTGATTTTTATTTGCTTGCTTTCGATTTTAAGAACATTCTGAAGGGGATCCCAAAGATACAGTGAACCAGCTGTGTGGCCAGGCAAGATGGCTACACCAATATTTATGCAGCTTCTTTTAAATTAAACTTAGGTTACCATCAAAAAGTTATTCTCTACAACTAAGCAATCGTGTACCCTTAGCTGTCACTATCCTTAAAACAGAGCTGAGTGTCTGCTGCAGGGAAACCTTGCAGTAAGGTCATGCTCCTCATTTGTCAGCAACAGGTCAATATATGTTAGTCAAAATGACTGATATATATTAGTTAACATATAGTTAAAAAGAACAACGTAAGGACAGAAAGAGTAAATGATACAGAATTTCAGCTTTGTTACGTTAACAAAACTAAGCTTCGTGTTCCAAATTTCTATGCATGCACATGAATCTACAATACTCAGAATTACATATTTACTACACACAAAGATATGCTCTCTGCATAATTCTTCTAAAAGAAAAGAAACCCGACTCAATATGTCTGCAAGATACTTTAACTGAAACTTTAAAAACAACAAGTGAGGCTTTTAATGCAACATTTATGCAAGCAGGCTACATATTCTACAAGTTGGACATGCAAAAATTGCGTGCTCATTTTTAATAGGGAAAAACAGAAAATCCAATTCAGGCTACTGAATAATGCAAGATGCATATTTTGCATCTCTCTCATTCTCCCACATTCTAAGCAGGGGACAGGACTAAATAACAGACACAAAATGCAAGCATCACATACAAACTTAAATGAACAAACAGTTCCCTTTCTGTGCTTAACACATTAAAAACAAAATTATGCCTCACTAAGCACATAAATGAAATGTACGTCTGCCATCTTCAGAAAGTTAGGAAGAGTCTGGTTAGGATGACAATCAAATGTCACTTGACATGCTAAAAGAAATTACATTAAAATGGTTAAAAGGAAAAGATAAAAGATGAAATAAAAAACACCACTGCAAAAGTTTAGGATTAACAAGGCACAGGGACCTACCAACACAGAATTATCCAACAAGATTTCCTGCACAAAAACAAATGACAAACCAGTCATGACAAAACCAAAATACAGATACAAGTATACAGTGATACCAACCACACATGGAGACCGTTACATGTAAATTCAACATATATTAAAATTCAGAATCTTGTCTCAAACATACCAAAACTCTAATTTGCTTAGTTCATTTATCTTATATTTAATGTCGAACACACTTAAATTGCTGCCCCTAAAATTAGTATTTAAACAGTACCAAGACAACAGCACAGCATAGTTATTGACATTGTATACTTATCACGTTCCAAAATATCTAATATCTTGCAGCTGAAAACTGGTGTTCACTACATCATAAGCTTACACAGATAACCTCTTTAGAAGTCTGTGCTCACCTAAGTTAGCTTTAGAGCTAATGTTAGACATGATTAAAAGCCTATGATTTCTATTCTGCTGGAACCAAGAATTTAACTGACAGGATAAGCATTGCTGTTGGATGCAAAGCCCTGTGAAAAAAAATCCAATTGACAAACAAGGAATACTTTCAGAAGCTGAAGAAGGGAAGCTAGATAATGACAGGCACATGAACACAATTTAAAAAAAAAAAAAAAGGGGGGGGGGGGGGGAAGCCAAGCCAGTGAAGTTGCATATCCATTGCCTGAGTCATGTTTTGTTAGTGCTAGCATAGCCACAAACGGAATGGTCTAAATACTTTGGGGACCTGAACCATCTCATGCTCTAGGGGGTGGGAAGACAGGTGGAGAAGGCAGCTCACAGCTGCTCACAGCAATTGTGTTGGCATGCCTAATGCTACACTTATTTAGAAAAGAGAAACAGAAAGAAGAGAAGAGAGAAATGGAAAGAAAAGAAGAGAGAAACAGAAAGAAAAGAAGAGGAAACATGGGGGGGGAAAAAAGGGAAAAAAAAAAAAGGAGAATGTCTATTTCAGAATTTTAAAACTGCAAGTTTGAAGACACAGAAATTTTCCAGAAACCTTGGGGAAAAAGGGTGGAGAGGGGAATTGGATCCACCCTCCCCACCCAAATGGATAAAAAAAAAAAATTTCTTTGCACATTTGTTTTCAAGATTTTGAGTGAGAATTCATGTTTCTATGGACAGAAGGGGAAAAGATCACTTATCTGACCCCAGATTCTTTGCCTCTCCTGTTTTTCTGCCTTAAATAAAGAATGCAGTGGTGACTATCCACAGTATCTAGTGCCCAGCTTTTATACTCTACTTCCCCTTAAGGCTTCAAAATGCATTGCAAAGGAGGGCAGTCACACTTTGTTCTCCACTTGCAGAAATTTAAACTCATGGAGAATGACTTCTGAGGGTCACCTTGCAAGCCAACAACAGAGTCAAGAGCAGATTTCAGGTCCAGTCCAATAGTTTATTCTGCTTTCCCAGCGAGATGGTGCTTTAGTGGGTGGAAACTACATGGATGGATGGTGAGTTTTACAAATGCAGAAGTGTGCTTGTGCAATGATCTTCTCACAGACCTGCAAAGCACACACTCAAACCTTCTTTGTTTATGACACTCTTGAGAGACCTATTGACGTTTACTGAATTGTCAGTGTCAGCCGTAGTTCTGTAACAAAGTTCATGAGAATGAGAAAAGTTCATCCATGTAAGGCCACTGACTTTGGTGGACTTCTTCCCTGTGAAGCTCACAATCGTTTCTGGGGTAGAGGTGAACACACACACGTGTACAGATGCACGAACACACACACTCGAGCCATGAACCATGCTTCTTCTTAATTGAGTAATTTAATATTATAAATTTCATAAAGTACTGTATGATGTACTTTGAGACAATTTGTAAAAACAATAAAAATCAGTAATATCATATAGACAAGACAACTTTATCACAACACCCTCTTTATTAGTAGGTACTTGCTATTTGTTAGAGACAACGTACTGTATGTGGAAGCAGACTGTACATGGACTTACATATGATCCCAAATGCTAATACATCCTCTGAGCAAGAGAGTGACTTACATGATTTGTTGTGATTTTATCACTGTAAGAAAAACTTAGTTTACCCAGAGAAGAGAAAACTATAGCTGGTATATGTTAAAAGAAAGAACACTCAGATGAGTTCCAGTTCTTCTGCAACTAGTATATCCATGCCTAACAATGTGGGGCTGAACGAGCTTCTTCAATTTTTCCTGGCTCCTACAATTATGTTTCTAGTCAAACTGAATAAAGATAAATGGAAGGAATCCAAACTTTATACAAAATCAATATATGGTTACTATCAATATACAAGTGCTACCCAGGGGAAGATGTGAATAAGAACTGTGTTAAGATAGGCAAGAGAGACTAAAAAACCCCCACCATACTTTATTGTCTGTGTTTTTTTGTTTCTCTCTGATTTACAGGGAGACTAGACGGTGTTTAAAAAACAAAAAAAACTCCGAACCAACCTGAAAAAACCCCCCTAGCTAGTACCTGAAAACCCACCACGGCTAATAACTACCAGAAAATTATTATTGCTTTCTTCATAGAACTAAGTGCTTCAGAAGAGCAGCTATTCAAAGACAGAGAGACTTGGGGGGGAGGACAACAAACCAAAAAACCCCCCAGCAATCAAACAAAAAGCCCTACCTCTTTGTCAAATAGGGCTGAAAAAGAGTTTTGTTTATTTTTCCAAAGACCTAGTCTGACTATTACTTACATAACGGTCAGAAATTTTTATACTGACTGCCAAGAAGTCAGTACACTGAAACATTAGTGCTACAGAAATTACAAAATAGAGAAATCTACAATTTTTAACCATCATGAAAAAACAAACCCAAACAAAACAATTCTCAGTAATTAGTACGCACAATTTTTTTTTAATCAATCCTTCACCTAAGACAAAGAAGCAGCAGAGGAAAAAAACTGGCCAACATAAAATAGCTGGTAAAAATCCAGCACAAAGTTGTAATGGATGGTATATCCTGCCAGACAACTGGCCTTAATAAGAGCAGCAGAATGCACTTGCAGGCAGTTCAGAAGGCCAAGATTTCTACAGAATGTGCTCATCTTGTAAAGGGGAAGCAGAAACTGGGGGAAAAAAACAAAAAAAAAATAGAGAATACTTGCCTGTAGGAGGATATGAAACACCTCACCCCTACACAATGATCAGTTTCTCTGTTTAAAGAAGCATCTGCATTTTTTAAGTGTTTCTGAACAAAATGTTTTAAAATATGAGGATATAGACTGGTAAACGTATACTTACACATAGGCAGCTTACAAGGCTAGACAAGTTGACATGTCGAGGAGCAAACATGTGAAGCTGCTGAAGGCAAGAGATGGCTTGAGCCTGAACAAGGCAGTCAGGATTATCCTGCATCACTGCACAGCCCAGGAGGCAGGAAGTTCTTAAGGCTGAAACTGTTGTACTGCTGCCTATATTCAGAAGAAAAAAGGTTTTTGTTTTTAAAACATTTTTTTTTTCCAAAACATTGTAACATGTCTTCTTCCCAAGTCACACATAACTCTCATCCTCTTGATGGATACTTTCTATATATGTGTTATACTCTGGTATCAATGAGTAACGGTCACATTGCTCTCTGGAAATGTCAGTGTCCGGCTACTTAAAAGTTGATTTAGATCCAAATTTTAAATGCCTGCATCATAACTAAGACATAGACTGTCTCCTAACTCTTGAAATATGAATACCTTCTGTTTTCATCCTAATTCTCAGAATTTTCAGCCCAAGGCAAGGCTTGGAGAACCAGTTCAAACAAAGCAAAAGATGTCAAAGAGAGACACTATTTTTTGAAAACTAGCAGGCACATCATCTTGATTGCATAAACTCATGGCCTGTGAAATACTGTCTTACAACAAGGCAAAAACTTAGCATGCACTTATTTGTTGACAAAATTTGAATTACACATTCAAACCATGTTTAGCAATTTTCTTACTAAACCAAACAAAGCTGACACTATTGTATACTGCATACCTTGCAACTCAGGGCCCAGCGTGGTAATAAGTGCATTTAAACAGCGACCAAGGCTTTGGTGAACTTCAGCATAAGCAGGAGGCACAGTCAACAACAACATGAGAACAAGAGATAAGGTAGGTTCCACATGCACATGATACAGGGGGCCAGCTAAATCTACTATCAGTGACAGAGAGTGTAGTGCCCATGCCTGTAAAATAAGAAAAGCAGTCATGTAACGTCTATATGATAGAATGAACAGAAGATCTTTTCATAATGTGATAGTTCAAGTGAAATGCAGTAATGAAGTGTAATAAAAGTTGCACTTTTAGGTTCCAAAGGGACAAATAGAGAGGTTATAGAAAGAAACTTTAAGAACCTGATGCTTAATAAGCCATTTTGAATATTTTACAAGGAACTGTATGTTCTGCAATGGAAGAACCATTTTAAATTTGTCATTGTTAATTAAAAAAAAAAAAAATCTAATAGTAAATTAATTTAATAGTGATTATTATTCCTCAAATACATTCTATTCTTCATTAAATTTCTTATAGTTCCATGTGTAAGAACAAGAGAATTATGAAAAAATACAACACAGTTGCTGAAACAACATATTGTTTTAGTCTCCGTTACTTTGCACCAATAGCCACATCTGTTTCATGCCAACATACAGTTCTTCTCTGTGTAAAAATATTGTAGATAAAGCTTAAAAAAATTCTTTAACTGAGATTTAGACAATTACATGGAATACACTCGACGTCTCTTAAAGCTATTCGGATAGGTAACAGTTTTAGCCACAGAGAAATAATTTGAATTAGTCTTCAAAACATCTTGCCTTATTCAAGGAAGTATATTGACCAAGTTCTACAGCATTCAGGCTACAAATCCCTGGTATTTACTACATAACCCTTCAACAAAAAATGCTGTGAGGTTTTAACCAACCAAGGTTAAGATACAGGTGAACATGTAATTAATCAATTCCTAAAACATCAGATGTTGTTTTTGAAGCCAGCATATCTTAGCCTTATCAGCCTCATTGATCATTAAATAAGAACCTCCCATATCTCATCACAGTTCTTTCTTGGAAGGTGGATTTTGAGCAGGGGCTATGGTTTTCATTGCCTTTGCGCTCCAGCCATCACCTGTGAGGTATGCCTAAGAGGTTGTGAAGTATTATTCTTACAAGAAAAAACTTATACTCCAGAATATAAATCAGTTCATTTGTAACATAACATTTTTAGATAAGTGACAAGTACCTGTACATCAGGAGAAGTACTGTCCTGAGATAAAGTATAAAGGATTCCAACACATGCATTCAGGTGCTGAGTAGAACCTATTCCTCCTAGGTACCTATACAGACAGCCCAGAGCCAAAGAATGACCTGTTCTTGATACCACATCCCTAGCAGATTTTAGCCTATTAATTATAAGGAAAGAAAGGTGTTAGTGTAATCACCAAGACTGATACTATGCAATAAGCATATCTACAAATGGAATTTCTAGTATATAATCAGCAAAATATTTTATTAGACGTTGTTATATTGCCAAAATTCTAAGTTCATTTATCATCTCTTATCTGAAGGACATACCAAAAATATTTTAGATATACTTAAATGATGTTGCTAGAACAGCAGCCAATTTAATTTATTTGAAAATCTACATGCTTTCTTAGACAATCTTCTTAAAGATCATCAAAACTAAGAAATACACACAGAAGACAGGCAGTGCTTTTTCCTGTTAATTTCTGAAGTCACATCAAATTCTTGAAGGAAACCAGCTTTTAAAAATTATCATCATAATAGAGGCCAGGTCGATTTCTCAAACATTTTTATAAACTCAACCAGTAACTTACTACACTTTTTTTTTTAACTTACTTGTCAAAACTGACTTGTGCTAATCCAGCAGTGAAGGCACTGTCAGAAACCACCTGTGCCAATCTGGCCAAACACTCGGCAGCAGCACATCTTAGGAGTGGGTTATTGCTTTCCAAGGCACCCATTACCAATGTCAGGGCAGACCTTCTAACTTCTTCTGGACCTAAACTTCCCTTGCAGTTAGCCAAGTGCTAAAAATAGATATCGAATATATTAAACAGCAAGACAGCATAGTAATCAGAATGTGTTTTTCTGTCAGTCATGCAAAAATTACAAGACCTGCAGAAGGAATTTGATTTTCTTCCCCTTTTATCTGAGGAATTCCTCTGTTTTTATTTGCTGTTTTGTGAGTTAGAAGTCTAACTCCTGATAAGCGTACATCATAGCACAACATTATAATATCAACATTCTGATTTTAAGAAATACTGGATAGATTGCAGTAGAACACAATAAACCAATACACTAGCATAAAATTCAGGAAATGACATCAAGAAGAAAACCAGCAAAAACAGAATAATGACACAAAGAAAAATCCCAGTCCAAAAAAAAAAGAGTATGAGCAAAAGCTACGACAGTTATCTAGATTGCATATTAAATATGCCCTAAATACAAATATTGTACAATGACAGGTCTTGCTTATTGTGAAAACATTTTGCCTTAGTTTGAAGAAAGCCTAGGAAGGGAAGAATGAAAACTGCACATGAACAGAGGAAAATACAAATAAACCATCAGGGAAAAGCAACAAACAGCAGATAGTTACGATATTACTTTATTTTACCAGTCGTTACTTTTTTATTTATACAGTAAGAAATATGAAAGAGACAGTGATAAAGACAGAAATGATACAAACAGAATTTTTCCATCTCTCTCCTACTTGAATGACACTAGTACGGGTGATAGTATACTACAGTGTACTAGAATGGGTTTCCCTAACCCTTAACATTAAAAAAAAGGGAAAAATTAAACTGTGACTCTTCAGCACTTAAGAAGAGTGTGATATCACAAAAAAATATATTATCACAGAAAACAGGACTGATCTTCACCTTGACTGTTAATCAAAATAAGAACTTCTGTGTAGATACCTTTGAACCAACAGATAACATGTTTTAGTAACAGACAGGGAGAGAAACAAAGGAGAGAAACAAAGGAGAGAAACAAAGGAGAGAAACAAAGGAGAGAAACAAAGGAGAGAAACAAAGGAGAGAAACAAAGGAGAGAAACAAAGGAGAGAAACAAAGGAGAGAAACAAAGGAGAGAAACAAAGGAGAGAGAGGGGAGATTTACCTTTAAGGAAGTAGAAAAGGCTGACACAACATTAAGTTGTACTATTTGTTGCCGTGATCCTTTTGTTTGCTTTATGGAATTCAACAACTGTTCTAGCACATGAAGCCTTAAACAAAAACAGAAAAGAAACCACAGAATTAAAAATTAAGGAAATAAATCAAGCTTTTTAATTTAATTTTATTTTAAAACACACAACAAAGCCTATATATTATAGAAACAGGAGGTGGAACAAATCTATTACCCTAACCCTTGCGCATTTCCCTTCAACTGGCATCCCTGTCTACTACAAAAAATTTTTGTATTCCATATTAGAATAGGTAATTACTCTACGAACATGAACTTTTTGCCTTTGTTTCCTTATAGCATAGGTATTCACAGATAATCACTTATATCTAAGTAGCAGTAGACAGATGTTATTAAAAGAAACTGTGTATGGGAATGACACATTTTGGCTTACAATTGAGAAAGGAGGAGGGAAAAGAAAAAGAAAAGGAAGATGCAGTTATCTGCAGCAATTAGTTCATGTCTTGAGAAACAGGTGAAGAAAACCAACCAGCAGCCTGGTGACAGTAGGGGCAAAAAGCCCAGACAAACAGAGAAAAAAAAAAAAAACACACAAAAAAAGCAGTCAGTCAGTCAAGACAGAATAAGGAAGGAAATGCAAGTCAGAAGAACATACCATAAAGCATGTGGCAATTTTATTGCAGGTATGCTCATATACAAACAGCTGCCTTGGGATTACACTAAATCCTGAGAAGTCTAAGCAGTGAAGACATCAAGACTCAGGACTCACATTCTAAGTACTCATCCCTTACAGGAAATTACAAAACCATCACCACCTATAAAGATCATGATCTGAGGTCTAACTACATTGGCTTTGAAAATATAAAACTGTTTAAAGTAAAAATAATTGATTTGCTCTAATGCTGCATTCAAGAAAATTACCAGCAGCACACAGAATAAGCAACCGGATGCAAAAATCTTGAGGAATTTCATCCTTCAGCAATCGGTGTGCTTATAAATGTGAAACAAACCAAAATGCCACGTGTGTAGTAGGAAGATACATACACACAAACCCAAGAGAAGTCTGTGATCCCTTTCAAGCATTCTTGTACCTTGACAGAACTGTGTTAAGACACACACTCTTGTTTCTTCCCATCCATTTTTTATAAAGAATGAGGCAGGATAAGGGTTAAATTTTACTACAGCTTCCTACCCCCTTTGTCCCTCTTTGGTTCTAAGGCATTTGGTAATTCTGTATTAAGCACTAATATAATTGTGTAATATCTCTTAAAATAACTTCTATTTTGATCTGGCTATCGAAACAAAACATTATTTTTCTTGGTCAACAGAATTTATTATAACGACGGTAACCTCTTATTGGATGTGCCTTTTCATTGTGAGTAACTTTAAACAGAAAGTCTAATAATTTGTTAGTCTGAATTATATTATTCAGATGGTTTACAGAATTCACTTATACAATTCATTATTTTTCCAGAATCGTTTTCTTCTGTGTTCAATCTCAAACACTGTGACCATCATTTAGCGTCTCCCAAATTCCCCAACAGTTACAGTTACTACTTTACCTGTGAGATTCTGCTACATGGGAAAACATAACTCCAAAAAGACGAGTTGCTGCGCTGATAACAGACAATACAGGAGGTAGTGGTTTAGGTACTGAATCACCTTTTGCAACTTTCTCATAAATTGAGTAAGGGTCATACTCCAGGCTGCCACCAGCTATGCTGTTACCTAAAAAGAGCTGTAAGAAGGAAGAAAGTGATAGCCATATTTTTGACCAAGTCAAAACCAGCACTGACCCAAATAACTAGAACTGTATGAAAATATAATACCACCATTATACTAGATGAGAAAGTACCTGCTCTTCGATAAATCGGTGGTCAGTCTCCTGCAGTGAGGGACCAAGTAAAAGGAGATCATTCTCATGACAAAGGGGTGGAAGCAAGAATGTAGAGGCATCGATCTGGCTATCTGGGACAGTCAAGTCAGCCACTAACTCTTTTAGAACAGCACAGAAGCTTCCTTTAAATTAAAAAAAAAATTCAAAATTTTCAGTTAATTACTTGCCACAAGCAACTTTGGGAGCAAGATATTTATACTGAAATAGCAACATCCATCTAACATTTTTCCTAAGTCTTCAAATAGTTAATTGGAGAACACTCTTGCTACAGGGAAAACAAGAGAGTACTACCTAAGATAAGCAAACTAAGCAAACACAGCAATCTAGAAGCTGAAAACCGGAGACCTTTAGCTTTACAGAAGGCATAATGCCATACAAGTGCTAATCCAGCAAGTTAGTTACATTTACAATTAGAATAGAGGAAAAAAGGCAGTTAGACATATTTCTACTACAAATTTCCTGAAAATTAATGCTGTAGAATGTATTACACAACCATGCAGGAATACTTGGACTTGGGAAGCAGATGTAATTTAAAACATCCGTAAGTTTGATAAATAACCAAAAGCTGCAGAATGTACTCCCCTATTTCAGGAGTTTGCACTCAAAAAGCAAAGCATGAGGAATTTACTGTAGGTTACATTATGATAATTTACACTGGTAGTTAAAACTTTCACATATTTTTGTACATAATATTTCAGACAAGATTGTGCATTATACCTAAACAACATTAGGCATTCTGAGTCAGACTATTTTAGGTTATTAAATTAGTCCTTGCAGTGAGAGAACATTACCAGTGCTGAACCACATGTGATGAAAAAAGTCTGGCTTATTTGATAAGTAAGTTATGTTGAAAAACACTGCAGAACTGATCTTAAAGAACATACACACTCTTTATGCAAATATTACATCAGAATTTACCTCCAGAACATTAAGATTGCAAAGTCAAGTTCTCATGAATTGGGAAATATCAGCATTAAGGGGGGCTTAACTCCACATAGCCAGTTCTTTGCATTCAGTTTTGTTGTTAGATGATCACACAATTACCCATTTGCACTAAAGTTGCTTATAATTTTTCAACACACAGAAGTTCCAAAAAGTGGGACAACCCAGTTGTCAGCACCTCATGAGCACAAGCAGAACCGTTTGTATAGCTGGAGCTGGTAGCTGCAACCAGCTATTTTACCCTTCCTAAATCCTGAATCTGTTCTGAGAAACCGACTTCCTTCCCCTACCCCCCGAACTCCTCTTCCCATCAGCCTCTCTCCCCTGCAGGCATCTGTTGCTTTGCCTGCCTCCCTGACTAATCAGCAAGTACGTAATTTTTCCCAAAATGCTTAACTCAAATCTAAATGTAAAAGGTTAGCACTATCAAATATGTTCCCAGATGCACAGATAGTGTGTGAAAGGGACAGAAATGGAGTCTTTTTTAAAAACACAATAATGAAAAAGAACAACTAGAAACTGCTCTTTCATTAATTATTAGAGATCACAATTAAAAAAAAATCTGAAAAATACCCTTTCTATGAAAACAGCTTTTCAAATAAAATTTAATGGAGATACTCAGCAATTTTTAACCAAATTAATATTTATTTTAGTCCCAGACACTTGGCCACCTTCAACAATGTCAAATAATATTATCCCAATGTAAAGCAGTTCAAAATCTTGAGCCAGAATGCTGTTCCAGCATTCTCGCTATTCATCTCATCCTATTAAGAAAGAGAAGTGAATGCTTGTATTCAATTTTATGGTTTAGACAGTGGAACATAACAAGCACAAAAAGCTGAAGAATGAAAAGAACCCTAATGAGTTGTCTGACAAAACACATTAATTTCAGACCACAGAAAACATCAACAAATCTAATAATCAAAATTCAAACTACTGAAATGATTTGTGTGAAATTATCAAATTGGACATTATAATAATTAAGATTTTTATATTAACTCACAGGAAATAAATGTTTTAGCCGCAAAAACATGAGCACATCAGCGTCCAAAACTAATGACATGTGAAAATGATCAAGAATATAAATAATCACCTTAGAAACAGAACCTGCTTTTCCCATCTTAACAAGTTCATACTTTGTATCAGCTAAATTGCAAAGTCTTAACCGTTCACACGACAGAAGACAGCATCTAGAACATGCTAAATGTTTTTCACTGATGTACAAGTTAACCCAATACATTCTTCTCATATCTGTCATTTCTGAAATAACACAAAAAATCATCTACTACTCATGCACACTCACAGTAAGCCTTCATAATTCTGCTGTTTGAGCAGATACTGATTTTTACTGATGACAGAAAGCAGCAAGAGGAACATCAGAGAGGCTGAAAGAGAGCAGGAAAGGACCAAGCAGAGCCTAAACAAGTCCTAGTATCTCCAGCCTCAGAAATCTAAAGGTTTGAGTTGAGAAAGAGGCTTGGAGCTATGGATAAAGAATCTGTTTTCGACTGTTTATTTTGCTGGGTATTTTGTTTTGTTCCTCTTCTGCTAAAAAAAAAAAAAAAAAGCTTTGCACATTATTTGCAAATACTAAAAGCTTGACTTACAACTCCTAGTATATGCCCCCATCACCAATTTTCTCAAAAAGAAATAACTTGCACATTTCTAGCCTCCGGCTAACTACCCAGATCGAAGAAAATGAAACGAAAGGAAATAAAACCATGAACCAGTGAAAGCTTCTCATTCAGTGTGCCACCCTGAGCCATGCAAAATGTGCCACGCTGTGCACACAAGAGTACAGCTACTATTCTTCCTAGTGATAATGACTAAAGTTAGACATCGAAAAAACACCCTGGGTTCCATAATCATATTGTTTTCCTAAATGATTTATTTTTTAAAAAATCCTAGTATTTGCAAATACACAGCTTCTGCATGAAGCTGTCATACCGGAAATAATATGGAAAGAAAGGTATTTGTTTCAAACTTTACCTTAAAAACTTTTTTTGCATTTCTAAATGATACATGCTTACATGTTAAAACATATAACAGACCTTGAAAATAAGTTCTGCCAACATATGCATTACCATTCTTTCCCCAGTCTCATACTGCTGTGTTACAGACAGGTGAACAACTCTGAGACTACATCTGTCAAATGACTGGTTTGATTCTAAGGCTATTTACAAAGCTTTCAGCAGGTGACCACTTGTTTATAACAAACCTTTTAAGCTTTTTCTTTATTTATTGGTTCCAGATTGCAGCATCCTCAGCTAGGATGCGCTCTCACAAGATTCAGACTTTATGGGTCACACTGTAAAATACTGTTTTTCAATAAAGTTAGACCATATGCAAGAATTCCAAACAAACCAAGAAATCGCCAAAACCACCTACACCCAAATATCCGTGTTCTATAAAAGATTACTCCTGTAATAAAAGAACCAAAGAAATAACTTGCTGTGAGGGATGGAGGTGTCATTTTCAGTCTTTTAAGTCCAACTCACAAACGAATATTATACACTATGCTTTGAGTGTTATATACAGACTTGTAATGTGACAACAGCTTTAAGGCAAAAGTCAGGGATTTGTCCTTATGAAGATTCACTTAGCAGTTACCACTAGATGGAGCAGATTATTTGAGTAAGGATTCTCTGCATGATACAGAGGACACAGCCAATTCAGTGGCTGGCTGACCCATATTCTCTCTGTCCTGATGAAATACCCTGTACTTCTTTTTACAACTGTCAAACACTCTGGTTCCTTATTTCAGTCCATACAGTACTCTATGGCAAACTGTATTCACATGACAATGTAAAGATGACAAAGGTATTTAATGTTTTAGTTGAACTGTTAGACCTGTCTAACTACAGTGCATAGTTATTGGATTAGAGGATTAGATTTTAAATACTTCTAGTTATGTTCTGCTACAGAAAAGTGAGCCTATCCCCCTTTTTTTAAAAAAAAATTTGTCTAAATACAATTTTTTTATCCACAAACTGAAGAGGATCAGATTAATATATCTGTAACATATAAGTCTACTTGAAGCAATTAAATTAAATTATTTTAATGGACTATATTCAATTGGTTTATGCTAAGATTACACCTTTTGGATTTAGAATTCAATGGAAAGTAAAACAGGCATCAAAGTCAGTCAATTCTTCAAGTAGTTTAAAATTGCAAGGTTATCTACCTTCAAGTTTCAACTGATAATAGGACAAAAGTCTGTGTTTGTAATAGGAGAGGGGAAAAAAAAGTAGATCATGAACACTACCTTTTCAAAACCATAGTGACTTCACTACAATTTCATCAAATCTAAATAGAGGGAATAAAATTTGTTTATTAGAAGAGGTGGAACTACTCCTTGCTAGCTTGAATATATATTGAACAAAAACTTAAAAAATGAGCCCATGGTATTTTTAACAGATATCTCTTTGTAAGGAAATACGTACCTTCATAGGTTTTTGGAGGCAATACTGCTAATAATTCATAAAGTTTATGTCTGTAAACCATTGATGATGTTTTTAATGAATTTCCGTATGATTTATATATTGAAGAAAGCCTTAAAACATAAAAAGCGCATCAGAGATGTTAAAGACTTCAAGCATTATGCAACACTCCGGTTTCATTTGTACCACTCTACTGAATACTTTTAAAATCTATACATATTATAAGTACAGTTTTGATTTGCATTACCAGAAGTAGAAGCAAAACAATTTATTTCACATGTTCTGACAGAACCTCTCTGTTCTCCATTCCCAGTCATTACTTCTACTTAATACTAGAGAAATAAATAAGGCTTTCTATTGCCTTTGATTGTACCTATATATTTATTACAATTAACTTTTTTGTGGATATATCTCTGTAAATTTGAGTTTAGAGCCCAAGTACATTAAATCACTACATATTCTGAAGGCAAAAATTTAAAAATTATAAAACCCATTTCCAGCTTAGCTCTGAATCTAAATATAAAAAAAACCCATCTATAAAACTTTTTCTCCAAGCATATTCTTGAACTTTTTTTTTATTTCATAAAAAATGATCATGCTTAAACACAAATGTGTATGTTTGATTAAAAAAGAAGAATAAAACCACTAACTTAACAAAACCATGCAATAATTTCTTCCCTAGCTTTTTTACATGGTACTGGAATCTGCAAGACACATTATGCCAGCTAAAGTCTTCAGCTATACAGCTGAATTCTATACTCTAATTTTTGTACTTTGAAAAGAAAGTTCTTTAGAAAGTGCACGCAATCAAATACAACAAGATTACTCTGTAGCTTTTCAAAACCAGAATCTCATTTAACAGTTTGATATACACACTTACTGTGTCAATAAATCAACAGCACTTGGGAGTGGAGGAAGAAGTCTCTGAACAACTTCATCCGTAAGAAGACCAGCACAGTGGGAAACAAAGCTTTTGATAGCTAGAAAAGGAATTGGATTTTAACTTACTTAGTGTGAGATATCTAGAAGAAAAAAAATCACGTTAGTGAAGTAATCGCATTATTACCTCACTAATAATTTAAAAGTAGAAGAAAGCATGCAAAAAAACCTTTAAAGTATTTTGACCAATAATTTAAGAAACTGACAAAAATCTCAAATGAAGAAAGTCATATTTACAGATGCACTGTTTTGGTGTCTCAGCTTGGACGTTCATACCCTGACTTTTAATTGCATATATAAATGCAAGCCTTTTTTGCTTTTTGTTATGAATTGAGTAATGAGATATAACTCAACTTCATGATAATTCCGTGATAATAATTAAAAAAAGAAAAAAAATGGGAGAAGGATGATGATCAGATGACCTACTGCTTACTTTGCTAGTTGTCTATTTAAATTTAGCTTAATTACTGTACCGTAAGAAACAACTTACATGTACACAAGTATTTTTCATTATTTACAGAAAATTAAACTTGAGTTAGTAGTTCAGAAAGCATCTAGAGAATATACAGTATTTAAAACCTATTTCCAAAAGGAAAAGAAAATATTTCAAGGTTAATTGTTTAGGTTACTTCTAAAAAGAAGTTACTATTGAATTCCACACTTTCCAATAGATTTTAATAGTGTGAGAGAGAGGGGTGATCACTATACTAGGGTTCACATTTCTGCAATGCAAAGGACCCTTTAGTACTCTGGGATACATGACTGAAACGCATTAAGTATTTAAAGATTACTGGAGTCATCTCTTGGAAACCCAAATTCATAATATTTCATGATGAAAAACTGCAACCTACCAGACAGCAGCCAAATACATAGTACTCTCTACTGGCTGAGAATTGCAACTTCCTTATTGTAATTTTTACAATTAAAAAAATGTATCGAGTCTTCCCACTCTCACAAACGTGTTTGAGTGACTCACCAATTCTATTTTGCTTACAGTCAGTTATTAGGAAACAGAACTGCTATTTACCAAATATAATAGACTGTATAAACAACAGAACATACCCTGGTTTGGATCCTCATTCATTACAGTGATATATATGTTAAACAAGAGAAGAGAAGCAACCTTCCTGATATCATTTACTGCTTGGAAATCAACTGATTAGAAGAACAAGAGGAAAAACCCTCTTGGGGTTTTTGTTTGTTTCTTTGTTTTTCACAATAATGAAACACACGTATATAGATATAGATATATAAGTAAATATATATATATACAAGCACGTATGTTGGGGAGTGAAAAAAAATCAATACGAAGTATCGTTGTTCTTTCAGAAGGAAAAACAAACAGCCAAACTATAAATATGTAGAGAAAGACACAGTAAATCCCGCTTACCACAGAGAGCACCAGCACGACCTTCCAGTGTTACTTGCCAGGTAAATGAATCTCCTCGTGTCTTCTCTGTTTCTAGGTCTTTAGGAGATGATGGGAAGATGCACTTCCACAGTAACAGCATTCGTGGCAGATGGTGTTGGACAACTGCAGGACCTGTAAGCGTTGACAGTTGTCATGCCAATGTAAGGATTAATAAAATTAAGTTTTCTCTTTAGTTCTTTTATTTATGTTCACAAAACCATTACAGCTGTGAAAAAAACTTTATGCTACTTTCCCAGCCATCTCATATATCATTTCTCAAATGTTTACTGTCTTGGTACTCCATTTTCATACATAACTACATACCCACTGACACCTTTACAAGTATCTCACCAAGCCAACTATAATCTCTGTTTTACTAAGTACAGACCCTGTGGATCACCAGCATAGAAGACATGTAATAAGCAATAGTAGTGTTCAGAAAAGCAAACATTTGTTATAGGTTAACGGTACAAGGTGTCTTTTCCCTAATCTAAGAAAAAAACGGGAGCTGTTGGGCAGAAGTAATAGCTGAAAACATGAAAGGTGCCTTAAAAATATGAACAAAAAAGATAAAATACATTCTTCATGAGTAATTTAGTGATCACAATCAATAATCTGACCACTAATAAATATCAGAAAGTTCTGTAAGATTTCAAATGCCTGACAAGAGGGAAATACAAATTATTAGCTCATTTTGTTCTGGGATAGTTCTTAAAAAATATCAGTGTAATTCTTTGTGACCACGAAGACATTTGGTTAGACTGACTTTGAAATTTATCTTCTACATTTAATTAATAGAGGTCCCACCCAGTCACTGTTTTTCAGACATTGCTCCCAAGGAACTAATAGCAAATTTGGAAGAAATGACATTTTTATTTTAGAAAGTTTTTCTAAATATTCTGATTTACATTGTTTATTAAGAATTATTTTGCAGTGTTAAATTAAATGAAACATCAAAAGAACTAAAGTCAGAGAAAGAACACAGAACAGCTTAATTTAGTTTAAGAAAAATTGTAGAAAGCTACCTAATGTCATGAGGGCCGCTATCAACAGCCATCCAGCCTGTGTTCGCTGCAGTGAAATGCGACTGTTCTGAGAAGCAGAACACAACAAATCCTCTGCTACTGTCATGATTACCTTCGAAGTTAAAGAGAAAAACAGAGCATCAGCATCTTAGTAACTACCAAATGATTTTTCAATACTCTTTGCTGTGATACTTAATCCTATTTCAGTGTCCCCAAATAGAATGCCATCTACTTCTCACACTACAGCAAGAAACTCAGGCTCATGAAGTGTGCAATGACCAACTTCAGTACTAGTCTGGGACGGCTTCAACAGTTCCTGTGGGGTACTAGGTAAGTCACTTTGCTGCTTTGTCCCCTTCTTTTATCAGGAGTAAAATGAGAGCTGACAATTCTCACAGGAATATGTGTGG
Organism: Mycteria americana; assembly: GCF_035582795.1. Taxonomy (NCBI): domain Eukaryota; kingdom Metazoa; phylum Chordata; class Aves; order Ciconiiformes; family Ciconiidae; genus Mycteria; species Mycteria americana. The sequence goes on from NC_134369.1 coordinate 43,604,995, forward strand.
CAAGGATAAAAGTGTTCTGATATTCTCTTGATGCCACTATGTAGAAAAAGGAGAGCATGAGACCTACAAAGTAGAGCTCAGAAGAAGCGGTAAAAGAGGTAACGATCTTTTTCTCCCTGTTTTAGAATAAGGTCCATCATTCTCTCTGACAGTTTTTAATCAACAAATGCTATAACTAAACAAACAAGTTAGAATGGTATGGTTGAGTTAGAATTAATCCTATCTTAGCTTCTCCACAATAATTGCATGTGCCTACTATTATGTGCTAAATGCAAGGTGACAATCTGCACTTGTTACCAAAGCCCGAGCTACCTAGAATTTACATGGAGGAACACACAGTATGTCCATGGACACCGTATGGCTACAACTTCAAGTGTTCTGCAAATGGTTTGCTTCAATTACATTTCACATATACCAACAAAGTATTTCTTATATCTTGCATTATGTCTGGTTGCCAAAACAAATTGCTTGTAAATTAGTATTACAAGTAAGACATGTCATTATCAGTAATATCATTAAAAGCCTCAGAATAGCCAATTTCCTTCTATAATTTTTTTGCACACTATAATTTATTTGGACAGTATAGACAGCATCCTTCTATAATTTATTTGAAAAATTATAAAGCTTCATGAAAGTTCACACATGAAAGTTTGCTTCATGAAAGTTTGAAATTTGTGCACTTCCAAAAGTTAATGAAATATTAAGAGTCTGAAAATATCAGTTTCCCCAATTCCATAATGTGATCAGATGGTTGCTAATGAAGACATTTATTTTGACAGATTCTTGATAGATTTAAAATATTTGGTTCTAAAATTAAAATGGCACCCTTGTTAAATTATACTTTTAAAAATTACTAACAGCTTAGTATACTTAAATTATCTGATAAACAAGCATCCTAGAAAGGATTTCATTTAATCATTTCTGACAATTTTTCTCTCTGTGTGCTAGGAGAAATGTCTTATTTTTGAAGGATTTTTTTTAAACTGAAGTATAAGCACTAGTACAGAATGCTAAATATCTACAAACCCACTAATTATTTTGTTCTCTTGAATAGTTTCCACCTGCAACCCTAACCACCCTCTCAAAGGAAACTGCATTAATATAAAACAGCTTCTGTCCAGGTCACTACTGTCTACGTTTGATATTTCCTTTTCAAAACTGCTCTATTTAACACTGGTCTCTTTCAGCTCCTCAGAAGAGGAGCTAGTCTGGAATCTGGCAGTGTTCCTAGGACAGAATGGAAAAGGGCTTCTGTCAGCTCCTCTGTTCTCCCCCCTGCCAGCTTAGTACAGAATACAGTGTTTCTCCCACACTTTTCTGTGCCCTCCCATACCTCCTCCTGGTCCTATTTCATCCTATTCTATTCTTCTAAAAGAAATCTTTATTAAGAATTATGTTTCTCTGTTAAATAGAAACTTTAGCTCGGCTTAGGTATATATTATTTGAATGGCACTTCTTATCTATATAACTGGGCAAATGATACTCATTTTGTTCTTTCCCCATGGTCCTTCAGTAATCACGAGGAAAAGTTTTTAAAAGCTAAGAAAAACAGGCGCTTTTTTTATGTTTATAAATTGTTTCATCAGCAGTTGGGACTTTCAATGTTGAAAACTGTAGCTAGCAATGTCTGTTAAGGAGTGACGTGGAACTGTTAGTACTCAACAATGCTGGAAGGGTGGGCTGGAATCACTGCAAGGGACATTTTTGCTAATGTACTAAAGCATTCCTTTCATCTTACAGTGGTGTAATAACAAGAAAAAACCACAATCCTTGTGTCAAAGTGTGCCACTTCTTCTCCAATGTCCACTGGCTCCGAAACAGGTATTTTCAGAACTGAGAATGTAAGTTTCCATATTATGCAGAGACTTAGCATGTACTGCTGATATTTGTGTTGCACCATGGTTTTCCAACTGTGAGTAACTCCATGGATAAAGTTCGCATTGAGATGGAAACAGCTTCTTCTCCTGGTCTGTATTTCCACGTCTGCATATCTCTAAAACTTTAGAGCACAGTATATCCTATCTGCACTAGTGAAGAGATTGGTACAAGCATCTTAGACTATGTTAATGCAAGAAATTGGTTTCTGTTAAATTCTGTACAACAAAATGAAAGCGTGTATGTGTTGGACTTGATTAAAGATTTTGTTGGACTTGACCAAAGATTTCCAAGATAATACATAATTGCTGTTATTGGCGTAAGCACTGACTAAACTGTACACTGGAGAGTCATTGATGGGCCTGGGAAATATTAATTTGGCTTAACCTGTGGTTGAATGAGTTTCCTTCCAGGAAACTTATTTCTAACATCACAGCATGCAATAGATCTGTATGTATACTTCTAATTATTTTTTAATAAAAAGAAAGATCTTTTCCTTTGACAAAGTCTGATACATTTCAGCTGTATGCACTCCAGACTAGCCTTTTCTCACCATTAACACTGCTGAAATGTCAGCTTTCTAATTTAAGCCAATGTCAAACGGGGCCAGAATTGCAGAAGGTTTGATCTTGCTGTAAAGAATTTAGTCTGAAATTCTGAAAAATGTAACTTTACTCAAGAAATGTTTTCTCCATGTAAACCTTTTCTTAGACTGTTCAATTTAAGTCCTTACAGCTCCACAGAATTGACCTCTATCCCAAAACAACACACAAACTTCTCCCCTAACAAACTTCTCCATTAGAAAAAGGTAGCAGTATGAGTGGTTAATAAAGTCGTTAGTGACATTTCCTGAGAAATTCACAATCCTGATACCTGAGAGAAATGCTTATTTGAGTTATGTATGTTCAAAATCCCCTTCTTGAGAAAAGAAGATATCTCATCAGTATACTGGGTTATGTGATCACGTCATAAAGAATACATGCAAATACTACTGCAAAAAGATCAAGGAACTGCCTATAAGTAAGGCATTCAGACCATACCTTCCCTTTTCCATGTGGAATTCCTAAAGGACTGTGTTTTACTGCACCCAGCAAAGCAGCAACAGCAAAACTGTAGCCAGTTACTGCTTCTGGGGAGGATTTCAATGCACTAAGACGGTCAATGCACCGATCCAACAGTAGGGACACGTAGGAGGGCAATGCTACTGCAATACAGCGTAAACACCAAGCTGCTGTTAGTCTAACTGAAATGCTGGGATGAAGAATGACAGAAATTACTGCTTCCAGAACTCCTGAAAAAGAAAATGCATAAACACACTTAAGAAATAGGCAAGCAGATTGTCAAACAAGCAAAAATGTATACAGAGGACTGGTGAACATACCACTATCCAGTTTACGTACTTCTCTTTAAGAAGTAGTATTGATTTTTATTGTGAAATATTTCTTATGAAATTTAAATACTTCAATACTTTTCAAAAAAAGTTACCCTGAATGAAAAGTAACAATATGGAAAAAACCTAACATATTACGCAGTTATTCACCAACATGCATAGCAAATATCTGTAAGTATTCTCAAGAAAGCAGAAATCCATGCAGTGCAAACAGATGTCCACTTGAACCCATCCAGGAAAAAAAATTTCTCACTGCAGCTAAATGAAAACAATTAAGGTAGATGAAGATACCCAGCTCAAACTGATTTACTATAAACATTACGAAGTGTTGGACTTTAAATACATCCCTTAATGGAGTTAAAGTTGATACAGATTTTTTTTTTTTATTAACATACTAGTACAGGCTGGAGAAGACACAGAACTCTTTGGGCAATGCCTGAAGATCTCCTACAGCATGTGAAGTAACCAACTTCCCGTCTTCCTTTTGGTTTTGGGGTTTGTTTTATTTTGTTTTGTTTGTTTGTTTGTTTTTAGTTTAGTGGAAGAAAACAGAAAAGGATAGAAGAACTAAGGAGGTCTAGGTGAGGAAACTGCACTCCAGAAGAAAGGTTGCTATAGTCAATGCCAGACAAAGGATCCCAACAGATTTGAAAGAACTGACAGTCCAGCCATAATAAGTCAGAGAAAATCACAGTGAACAAAGGAATATATTTTGTACTCTGGTTCACAAAATAATTAAGGGCTTGTACCTGTACTGGAGTCTTGTAGTAATGGTGCTGCTGTAGTTCCTAAACCATGGATGAGACTCCCGAGTTCCTGAAGTGCACACACAAGCACGTGCTGACTTGCTGTTACATCTGTTGTACTAATTCTTGTTTCCAAGTTACTGTCACTCATTGCAGCATCTGATAATACAATATAGGAAGATCTCCATGAAATCATTACCAAAATGAACTCAACAGATCGGAAAAAGGATTTTGCTATGATAAGTTGTTTATATTACCAAATGAGCTTTTATCATTACCATTTTTATTATTGACCAACCTGTTTTCATAAAGGTTTACCTTCACTGAGACAAGTACATTTCTATTACTCAAATGGATAGCGTAGTAATGTCTGTGAGGGCAGGAGGGTAGATAAAATGGAAACTACCAAATTGCTTATCTTTAAGTGATGGGGAACAGTGGCTACTAAGAAGCATGCTATTCTCAGCCTCACCAAAAGTGACTTGAAGAGGTCATGCTTTGATATAACTTGCCAGATTTTACTACATAGTAGGAAAAAAGAAAGGGAAGGAAAGAGTGAAATAGTGTGAGAGCAAGCGAGCGAGATGCTGGGGGCAGGGAATTAAAAGGGAGGGAAAAATCTGGATTTTTTTGAAAGTTCATCTTTTGAGACACAAATAATTATGTCAGTTTAGACATTTAACATGTAGATATTTAACTAGGATACAATATGCAGCTGTACACCAGGGGATGACTGGTTATGCCCAGCATTCTCTTTCTTTTCGCCTACAAGGACGATGGTGGGAGATCAGCAGCTTTTTTTTGGAAGCTGTGTACAAGACTTTGTCATGCAAGAGATCTGTTTTCTCCAGGAGAAATGCTCATTTTGTCAATTAGGAACAAATGCTTCCTTTTTGAACCATCAGTAGTGTCAGCTGCTCTGAACAGGAAGGCAGAATCTGGCTAGACGTATATTAACTGCCCATTTAACTTATTTTACAATACTGTCTATATTTTATTACTGCATATATTTATTATTTTGTCATATTTGTAATTGGTTAAATTATATTCACCAGGGAAGAAGTGTTAAAAAAAGATGTTTACACTTGTATGGGTGCACACATGCAGAAACACAGACACACACAAACAAATAACCAGCCTAAGTTAAAAACAAAGCAGTCCATCAAAAGCCCTCTACATTATTATGGTAATAAATCAGCACTATATATTCTATTTCTGCAGTCTCTGGATTAGAAGTTGGACAATCACTTAAAAAAGGAAAAACAGAGGCTCAGATGGATAATCTTGTTAGACCCATACCCACAACTTTCTTCAGTTTCCAGATGGCCTGACAAATCTCCTTGGCAGCTGCAATTTGAGCTTTTTCCCCAAGAAGGCCTCCTACTGTAGCTCGAAGGATAAATGAAACACAGCGGCGACAGCCGATAGCATCCATCTGACTCTGAATAGCCTTAGGGTGAGACTGAGACACGAGATCTAGAATATGGGAAAGGAAGGCAGAGAAGTTCCTTTCAAGCCATTGTGCTCCTAATGTAGAGACAAATACCACATATGCCTGGAAGAGATTTGAAAAGAAGCCATATTTTAGAGCAAAATCGTCTGGAAAACCACTGCCAGCTATCCCACATACATAATTTTTTTTAATCTCTGCTCATTGCCACAACTAGAATGTCACTAAACTGAGATTATTTATACATGTATGCATCCATAAATCACATACATTCTCACTTCAGGTAGCTTCAGGTTTTTTGGATCTATTTAAATCATTTAAATTACTACCAAAACTGTACAAGCAATATTGCAGCCTAGTTTGACTGTAACTTAATTCAAGCTGCTTGCCCATGTTATTTCATTCCAGAGTGTGAGAAATGGCAGTTTACCCTGCACAGGCACTTGTTATGTAAAACATTGTGTTTGGTCTCACTGAACAACAGCTTCCAGCTATTTAACATTCTGCACATGGAACCCAAATTTAATGTATGAATGCATTTTAAGAACTACTATGTTACAAAACTATAACCCATAACCCTGAGAGAATTTTGTTATTATAGGCTTTGAATTAGGGAATATTTGCAGCCCCCAAGCACTGCTCTTCATCTCACTGAATTTTAATTGTTTGCCTTGCAATGGAGGTAACATAAAAAGACTATATCACAACAAAGAGAAAGAATGCAGTCACTTTACAAATCTAATCACCACAAGACCATTTATTTTGCCACATAATACGCTCTCCTACAAATGTCTTCCATGTGCCTGTGTTAGATTTTTTTTTTTAAATGGACAGATGTGCTACATCAAGAAAAGGGAATACAAAAAATGAGAATATGCAAATGAACACACAAAATTCATCATAAGAAAGTTCACAAATACTACCCATATCAATGAACTTCTGTATTTGCCTCATACATACTTTGTCTGTGTCCAATACTAACAACTAAATTATTCACGTAAAAGAAAGTGAAGTACTGTAGATGGAGAAACTGTACTATTAGATGCTGTGAGCATCTAATAGCTCTTGAAAAATACTACTTAGCCTTCATAATGTACCAGTACATTACCCCTGTTTTACAGATTTCAAAAGTGAGGAATTCAACAGGATAAATAGACTTGTGAAGAGTCATACTGCCATGGCTATATCTTGAACTACCTCTTGAACCTGGCTGTGTCTTGAACAAATATAAATTCTTCCATATGTAAGAAGTAATCTTCAGTGTTTTGCTTATTTTTTAATTTATAATAAGCTGCAATTCACATAATAATTAATACATTTTATAACAGCAAGCATTTTCTACTTACAGGCACTGATATACACACAATTTCTCAAGGTTTTCTTATAGAAACATTGCACTATTTTAACTGTTCTGGTACAGCTAGAATGTACCATCTAGCACAGGTACTATTGTGTTAACATAGAAATGCATGAAAAGGAGACAGCCTCCAAAACCCAGTACAAATAGTCAAAACACTGAACTGAAATATCTATTCCTGGAAAATGAATAAAACCACCCTGTATACAGAACACCCTAGGAGTCTGGCATGCATTTTCTAGGCAAATAGCTGTCAAGGTATTATTGTTCCCCAGCTTTTCAGTCTCTCTGCCACAAGTTAATGCTTCCACCCAGCATGATCTGAGCATAGAAGACAATTTGTGAGCACGTTCTAGCTGTTTCAGTGCAAAGTCTGGCAGCTTCTATCAGTAACTCAAGCTAATTTACAGATTTTTTGCACTGCAGAAGTTGAAATGCACTGAAAAATTCCCTTACTGGCAAAGGGGATGAATAAAATAGCTGTGGGGACTGTAACATACTAAAATAATCACAGCTGTTTGATATGTAAATGTTCACCATGACCTTTAGTCTTGATTCACAGGTTTAACATTTGAATATCTAGGTCTTAACATGTAAATGCGCTTTAAGATAGTATTTACAGGAAGAAGCCAGTCTGATATTATCTGAAAAATGTATACTGTTTTTACCAGCATGCACTATATGGTCT